>NC_085137.1:495981094-496053094 GCF_035046485.1 Aedes albopictus | reverse complement strand
GTTTTTTTTCTGATGATGTCTACAAATCATTCATATAAACATATAATTGGACTCTTGAAAATTACGAATTCTTTTGAGGACTAACCTAAAATATCCTGGTTCGTGTATGAGTATATTTTAAATTATCTTCCATTACTATTCGCTGGAGGAATTCATTCAGAAATTTTTGAAATAATTCAAAACAATTTCCAGGTAAACCTCAAGAAGGTCTTGTGTACATCTCGGAAAAGACGATTGAAGGATTTCTGAAATTTCCGAAGGAACTCCTGAATGATTTTTTGAAAATCATTTGAGAAATTCCTGAAGCAATCCCTGTTAGAATTTCCGGACCAATCCCTGGAAGATTTCCTGGATAAATCCCAGAAGAAACACCTGAGTGAACCCCTGGAGCAACTCCTACAGGAATACCTGAAGGAAGCCTTGTAGAATCCCTAGAGGAATTCCTGGAGGAATCCCTGAAAGAATTCCTGAAAGTCTACCTGGAGAAATTCCTGTATAAATGGGAGGAATACCGAGAGACATATCTGAAGAGATATCATGAGGAAATCCTAGAAGAAATTCTAGACAAACTTCTGGAGGATTCCTTGGAGGAAGTTCTGAAGAAACTCCGGGAGAAATTCTGGGAGGAATCTCTAGAAATCTCTGAGGAATTCCTAGAGGAAATCTTAGAGAAATTTCAGAAGAAATCCTTGGAGGAATTCTTGGAGAAATCCCCGCAGATATCCCTGGAGAAATCCCCGAAGGAATTGATGGAGAATTTCCTGGAGCACATCCTGAGAAATTCTGCAGTGAGATTCCTGGAGAAATCTCCAGTGAAATTCTGGGAGAAATTGCTGGAGAAATTTCTGAAAAAAAAACCCTTGAGAAATGCCAGGATGAACTCCTGGAAGAACCCTTGGAGAAATTTCTGGAGGATTCCCTGGAGGAATCTCCGGGAATATCCCTGGAGAAATTTGTGGAGATATCCCTGGAGTAATCCCTGAAGCAATTCCTGGGCGAACCTCTGGAGGCATTCCTGGAGGAATGTCTGGAGGAATCCCTGAAAATTTCCTGAAAGTATTCCTGAAGAATTTTCTGGAAGAATCCCTGAAGAAATCTCTAGAGGACTTTCTGCAGAAATTCTTGGAGGAATTGCTGCCATAGTTTCTGGAAGATGTCTTGGACGAATTTCTTTAAAAAAATCCTGCGGTATTTCCTGGAAGAATTCCTGGAGAAGTTCCTGGAGAAATACCTGGATAAAGTCCTGGATAAAATCCTAGTTGAATGACTGGGGGAATTCCTTGAGTTATTATTGTGGGAATTGCTGGAGGAAGCTATGACGAATTTCCTGGAGGAATCTGCAGAGGATTTTTTGAAAGAATTACTGGATGCTTTTTTAGAGAAATCTATAGAGGAATTTTGGGAGATTTCTATTTTTTTCGATTTCTGGAAAAAAAAATCTCTCGAGAAAATCCTGGAGGAATTTCTAGCGGAAATTCTGGAGGAATTTCTGGAGAAATCTTCAAAGGAATTTCTGAAGGAATTTCTTGGGAATCCTTGAAGAAATTTGTGAAGAAATCCCTGGAGGATTCTTTAGAGGAATTTCTGGAGGAATACTAGAGGAATCCCTGAAAATTTCTGAAGGTATTCCTGGAGATTTTCCTGGAAAAATTTCTGAAGAAATCCCTAGAGGATTTGCTGGAAACATCCTCAGAGGAACTTCTGGTGGATTTCCTGGAAGTAACTTCGAAGAAAGTAACTTCCAGGAAGGGATTCCTGGAGGAATCCCTGAAGCAATTCGTGAAGGAATCTCAGAAGAAATTCCTGGAGAAATGCCTGGAGGAATCCCTGAAAAATTACTGAGGGTATTCCTGAAGAATTTCTTTGGAGAATTTCTAAAAAAAATCCTCATTTTCTGGAAAAGTTCCTGAAGAAATTGCTGACATAATTTCTGAAGGATGTTTCCGAGCAATTCCTGGATCAATTCCTAGAAAAAATGCTTTAAAATATTCCTGAAGAAATTCTTGGGGTAATTCCTAGAGAATTTCCCGGAGGAGTTCCTGGAGAAATTCCTTGAGGTTATCCTTCGGGAATTGCTGGAGGAATCCTTGAAGGAATTCCTGGAGGAATCTTCGGAGGAATTCCTGCAACAATTACTGGATGAATTTCTGAAAATTCCCCTGAGAAATTCCTGGAGGAATTTCTACAGAAATTTCTGGAGGAATTCCTGGAGAAATCCTCGAAGGAATTTCTGTAGTAACCCTTGAAGAATTTCGTGGAGAAATCCCTGGAAATCCCTGGAGAGGTTCCTGGAAGATTTTTTAGCAGAATTGTTAGAGGAAGCCTTGCAGCAACTTCTGGAGGAAAATCTGGAAGAATTCTTGGAGGAATTCTTGAAAAACATCTAGAACGTATTCCTAGAGATCCTGAAGGAATCTCTAAACAGTCCCTGGAGAAAGTACTGGATCGGCTGCCGCTCAAAAACGGTGTCACTTGGAAAAATGTATTGTTAGAAGCAATTGAAGCTTATCTATTGTAGTTTGTAGGAAAAATATAAAATTTGCTGTTTTTATATTTTTAGATGAACTATTGATCTGAATTCGTAAATAGTGCCAGTTTTTTCTGCACACATTGAGCAAAAACCAATCATTGTCAGATTCAAGATTTGTGTAGGAATATATAATTACCAAACCCACCAATTACGCAGTATAGAATAGTTGTTGGTATTATGATTGTTGATAAAGGGAGATAAATATTCCATGAGTGTTCTAAAATTTCCAATATAGCTATGGTAAGCTTTTGAAGGGTTTTATGGAAAAACAAAGGCTTGCATAGATATTTAAGGTCAAAAAAGTTGTTTTCGCGTAAACTTTAGTGCGGCAAATACGCAAACGGGAAGGATACTATACTAATAGTATTGGTATACAAGAAACCAATGATTTGATGCAGAACAATATAAATAATCGTGGCTCGAAAGCTGTATGGACGATTGCTGACGAAATTCATTGGATGTGTTTTGATGGCGTGAAATATCTAACGATTTTTTAAATAAAACTGAATCTGCTCAAAAGTTTTTTATTTGTGATCATAGAATCACATCTATAGTTCCATAATCTATATGGTTTTCAGTGTTATCCATGGAAACTATCTTATTTTAGGCTTATTATAAGGAATTAGCTTTATGACTGTTAATTTCCGACTACTGTGAGGGAAAACTGCTAAAAATTCCAAAAATAATCCAGGTTTAGATATGAATCAAGTTGGGCCACTTGAATTGGGGAATTGTAGATCCAAAAAACGATCCCAGGTAATATTTTTTCATAAAAAAATACTTTGAGTAAAATTATGTTTTGAATATAGCGTGAATGGACAATAAGGCTATAAGTTTATTATGGTCTTGTGAACCATATTTGTCATGAGTTTAACGTCGTAACTTGTTTTGAGCATATCTTTGATGAATATAATTTTGATTCTTGTGGAAATATCAGCCCATAAGTTGTGAAATTAGCAAATGTTGACGATCATTGGTTTGTGCAGCATAAAATGGCATGAATTTCAAAATCAGGTCAAAATTTTATCTTGAAGAAATGAAAACTGATTTTTTCATATTTTTCCTACAAAATACAATAAATTAGCTTCATTTGCTTCTTACAACATTTTTTTCTAGGTTAAACCGTTTTTGATCTGCAGCCAGTTGAAAGTGTACCGATTCTAAAGTGCGCAGGCTTTAGTGAAAATTCGTGTAGCACATAACCGCACTCTATAAAATATAGCAGTAAATGGTTCTACGAAGTCCTTCTTGTTCCCTACCTTAACCGTTTCTGGCATATCTGGAATGGCATGCTATTTTTGTATTCCGTGAATAAAACTCATAAAATTTAGCCATTCCACCAAGCTTGTTATGTGGTAATATTCTATGGTAAGGTTGAAGTGGTTCTCTTGGAGAAATATTTGTCAAAATTTCCTGTAACTTTCTAGTAAATAATCTAGTGATAATTGTGGATAAAAACCATTATTAAGAATAGTTTATTTTTTGAGATATTTTTCTGGAACTCTGAGTTATTGATAATGTTTGAGTTGGCTCGATTTAAAAAAAATCTTTGTGGCCAGTAAGGGGGGGGGGGGCACGGTTGATTGGGACGCTAAACAGAACTGGCACAATGGTCCTCCGGCGACGCAGGAGTGTTGGCATAGTCCCAATAAGCCACCCGTAAAAATCCCCATTGCGAATAACATATGACTCGATACAATTGGCAAAGACACACGCGATGAAAAAAGGACTACGATTAACCTACGACGAACTACATCCCCGCAAGTTCGACATCGTTGCGTTGCAGGAACTTTGTTGGACTGAACAGAAACTGGATACCTTCTACCAAAACTATGGGACCACCAATGAGCTGGGAACAGAATTTATAGTGTTGGGCAAGATGTGACAACTTATGATCGGGTGGCTCGCCAGAATTCTGTTAGCTCGCTAGTTTGAGACGATGGCGGAAACGGATTAGTCATGATTGTGTCGAAGACAAAGTACGTGATGACAAAGGCCCTCGCCACTCCGAATTTCTATCGACGGTGATGAAATCGAAGCGGTTGAAGAACTCGTGTACTTTCGGGCTCACTGGTGACCGTCGACAACGTCGTCAGCAGAGAAATTCAGAGACGCATTGCGGTAGAAAATCGATCTTACTTTGGACTCTGCGGAACTCTCAAAGTTAGCCGTCGCACGAAGTTAACCATTTCCACTGGTAGTCCTCTGTGGGCACGAAGCATGGACTATGCGTGCAGAGAACCAATTAAGCCCTTGGAGTTTTCGCACGAATGGTGCTGCGTACCATCTACCGCAGAGTGCAGACGGAAAAGGAGAAGGCGAATGAATCACGAGCTGCATCATCTGTTAAGAGAATCACGTTGGGCCGAACACGTAGCCAGGACGTCGAATAGCAACCCGGTAAAAGCGAGTGAAATGTATCGATAAATCGGAGGACGATCTGCGGAAAAGCAAGTTCTGTGAAACATGAGAAATACGACAAACTTCAGTGGGTTGTTCATGAAGTCAGAATGTCAGAAGAAAGTATTACGAAATGAGTATTTATCAGGGAACTAGGTAGAGGTTGGCGGCCATAAACGAGCTAGTTGAACGCAGTAGAAAAAAGACTTAGTAATCCTGAACCTTCGTGGAGAAACGTCGCATAAGACCGACAACGATGGAGTTATACCAACTAGCTGTCAAGGTAGGTTGGTACATTGATATAATTATCCCACATTTTTCGAATGCGTTCCACTGTTTGCTTTAGACACACAGCCATGGACCAAGCACAATGGAGACGACTCCTATGTACAGTAGATGTGACTCAGGCCTTAGTCTGACCGGTAAGGTAAGGTAAGCCCACTTTGTGCCATGTTCATGTCACCCTCAACAACAGATGTCACATAGGATGATAGGATGATAGCCTTTCATCATCCACGCTTTCATTCATCCCATACCAACCTGTTGCTTGCGTACAAACTTATGTTCGACGGACAACGTTAAAAGACTGCTAGATGTGACAAAAACATTGCGGAAAAAAGAATAACGACAAAATTTCCGGTATATCATCAACACCTTAATTGAGTTATAAGGTCCACTGACAGAATCGTGGAAATTTACCGTTCGCACCACACCGGTCGGGACCGAACAAGCGAGAATGAAATATACCTACGTGAACTAGGGTGACAATGGGTATTATCGGCAGGTTTGTTCTCTTCGTCATGGGGGGTTTTTGTCAGCCAAATTTCCTGAAACTTGGCCATATAATTCAGCTTAGCTGGGAAGGATTTGAGACCAACTCTGAGTTCAATAGGTTTCAAGAAAACCCCAAAGACGAAGAGAACAAAACGGCCGAGAATAGGTAATTTCCCCTATATAGGAACGCGTATGTGTCACCACCGTACAAGTGGCGTTTTCATAAAATTTATAAAACTAATTAATTAACCATCAGGTTGGTCGGGCTGGAAAAAATATTTACCCATTAATTTGCGCATAAAATATGTCGGTTCGGCGACACACAGCCAGCGAACAGCAACCTGTCGTCGTCATTATTGGTGTGAATATTAAGCAACTAACTATAACAATCCGTTTCCGACATTCTTAGCAAACTGCAGTAGAATCACTTGGCATGATACGGGACCTCGCAATACAGGCGACTGGCTCCGCCAAAGCTCCACTCCTCAATGAGGCAGCAACACACTCACTGTCTCGTCATGATGTTTGCAGTCACCGATGCTTACTAGGGGAAGGACACACAAGGGGAATATCACTAATCATTATTCACACCCCACATTCTCCTTCTTCTCCGAAAAACAAAGTAGTCTAACAAAACAGGCTCGTTTACGATTACGTGTATCAACCTGCCGTACGATGGCGGAAGGCTCGACAAAATCAGTGCCGTGAAAAACTCGATCGGGAAGACGTTCTTGGCGACTGTGACCGGACACCTTTTGTTGATCGGAACGAGCGCCTCGAGATCTTATCCAATGAGAAACCATGAAATGATGAACTCGCTTCAGATGCATTTCCGTCAAATGACGCATCAGAACTCGGATTCGATTCGTCCATCTCCTCCTCAGACTCAGAGCCGTCATCCACGGCAATCGGCAAAGCACTCGGGTTCTTTCCCTGCTTCGATTCGTAGACGATTTTAGTAACAGTATTGCCATAAACTAATTTTAAGCCCTCGATGTACCAAAGAAAACTATTAAATTTTGTGTATTGTGAATTTTTTCCGTGTAAATTACATTTTGTGTAAATTATATTTAGCGTGTTACACCGATCTGACAGTAAAGGACTAAACATAAATCACGTAATTGGGCACCGAGGGTTGTTCACGCCTTTCGTCCTTCCGCGTACCCGACGAAAACCATCTTCGCCTTCTTATTGAATTATTTTAGACCGAAGTCGATAAGTGAAATCAAATCTCCCCAAAAAAAAAGTTCGCCGAAGTAAAACTTCGGCATTCTAATTGAAGCGTCGCCGACACAGGCAATTCGGCGAACTCCAAATTAGAATGCCGACGCCGAACATCCCCGAAGTTTTGACTTCCGAAGTTCCAACTTTCTCTCGAATGATCAATATCCAACTTTTGCCGCTATTCCTTTGAGACATGGACGTACATGGTATTCCGAACAAAAAGTTTTCATGTGCGCGTAATACGGCCTTTCCTTAAGGCATAGCTCATACGGCGTTTTCTCGACGGCAGACTAAGGCAAACGATTCTGGATCTTCTCTATGCTGAGCTGTTTTCGGTAGGGGACTGATATGTCTTCTTGTTTTCTTGTCCCGCAAAAAAAAACTATGCTACTGTGTTGAGAGACAGGTTGTCAACTTGGCTACAGAAACTCCATATTGGTGAAATAGGGATGCCATTTCCTTGGATTTCGGCGACTATCCAACAGTCCAACAAGCCATTTCCTTGAACGGTTTCCATTATACATACATACCTGCATTTTCTTTAGCAGAAACAGTTTGCGGCGGTTGTCCAGCGCGCCATTTTTTTGGACGGTTTTCATTACACGTCTCTGCATTTTCTTTATGCAGAATAGTTTTCAGCGGTTGTCCAACACGCTTTTTCTTTGGACGGTTTTCATTACACGTCCGTGCATTTTCTTTATGCAGAACAGTTTTCAGCGGTTGTCCAACGCGCCATTTTCTTGGACGGTTTTCATTACACGTCCCTGCATTTTCTTTATGCAGAACAGTTTTCAGCGGTTGTCCAACACGCTATTTCCTTGGATGGTTTTCTTTACACGTCCCTGCATTTTCTTTATGCAGAACAGTTTTCAGCGGTTGTCCAACGCGCCATTTTCTTGGACGGTTTTCATTACACGTCCCTGCATTTTCTTTATGCAGAACAGTTTTCAGCGGTTGTCCAACGCGCCATTTTCTTGGACGGTTTTCATTACACGTCCCTGCATTTTCTTTATGCAGAACAGTTTTCAGCGGTTGTCCAACACGCTATTTCCTTGGATGGTTTTCTTTACACGTCCCTGCATTTTCTTTATGCAGCACAATTTTCGGCGGTTGTCCAACGCGCCATTTTCTTGGACGGTTTTCATTACACGTCCCTGCATTTTCTTTATGCAGAACAATTTTCAGCGAACCCACATGCCATAATTCGCTCCAAAGCGAAAATTCCCGTTTATGCTTACCTTGTTTTCCCAATCATACCAGCCTCGAGTCAGCGCGAGTATTTAACGACTCCATTCCCAATTACCGATTACCTTATCTGCCGCCACACACACCACGGCGTTTGTTTGCCTTTACTTTTCAACCGAGCAACATGCGGATGAACAATCCGAGGAACCATCCTACGAAAGCGTGATCACAAGAGCCGAACAAGAACATGATCAAGCATGCACGCAAGGATCGACTGACGAACCACCCACTCAACTATCACGTGCTATCAGTCGACAACGAGAGTCAACCATACCACCGCGCCGGGGTGTATGTGAATGT
Source organism: Aedes albopictus (assembly GCF_035046485.1). NCBI lineage: Eukaryota > Metazoa > Arthropoda > Insecta > Diptera > Culicidae > Aedes > Aedes albopictus. Next base: position 496,044,621 of record NC_085137.1, on the reverse strand, counting down.
GCTCGAACCGTTGTATACACATCCACAACGGCGCGGATAAAAAAAAAACTACTCCGCATTCAAAGCTCGCCGCGTTTGTAGCACTAAACACTTCACACACACAAACAACCCACTTTTTCTCACTGTTTACATGCCAAGTGATTCTACCTACCTTTTGATTAACTGGAAACAAATAATGATGCACTCCTGGCAGGATCGCCAATGTGAATATTAAGCAACTAACTATAACAATTGGGAGGTCGACGTTTGGCCAAACGATTTACCGTGCTCAGGTGATTCCAGGAAAGTTGTGCTAAGTGAGAGTTTTTTTTTTGTTTTCTAGGGATTTTCATACCTACTAATAGCATTTCGGTGGAAACTGTCGCTCGAATCGTTGAGAAATAAATAATAAATGCGATGACAGATGATGATGACGGTGATAATTGGAGAATAAACTGTTGAGTTGCATTTCATGAAACTACAATGTGTGAAATTTATGACGATGCTGATTGATGGTACTTATCTGAGCGGGTTCTCAATTGGGGCTGACCTTACCTGAGGAAAGGAGAATATGGTGTTATTAGTGAAAAAGATATTTATTAGTTTTAGGGTATCCTGATATCCACATTTTAAAAGATATGTTCTAATTACCCCACAGATGTGGTTCCAATTACACAGTAATGGGTGAAAGCAATAATGTAACTTTCCTTGTTTTTGTTTTTAATTTTCACGTACCCGACCCCCGACAACTCGTTTTCAAAATGCTGGCATTTCATCAATTTTTATCAGATGATTTTTGAAGTCACCTTCAATAGATCATAAATTGGTGTTTGTTTATTACACTCAAGTGACCATGTATTATCCGGAACCATTTCGGAGATATTCCGGATTGTGCTGGGGTCAGGGAGTGGGGGAGGTGCCTGTTTTGCCAAATGGCTAAACGTGATAATTTCGTGTGTTATTATGTTTGAGAGGCCCCCGTGGAACCTGTTCCAGGTGTTTCGGAGCGGCTATATCAGTTGATATATACTTCAGTCTCTGCCCATTCTCTCGAAATCATGAAGATTGATACGTTGCAAGACATGTTTTGGTTGCATAACAGATATGTCCCCGAAAAGAGCCCCGTGGAACCTGTGCTAGATGTTCCGAGGTGGACATATTAGTTGATACAGACTCCAGTCTATCAGTTCTGACTTAGTCATTCGAAATCATGAAGATTGATATGTCGCAGTCTCACGGCATGTTTAGGATGAAAACCAGAAGTGTACCCAGAAGGCCCTGCAGAACCTGTCACGGGGATTCGGATGGATCATCTTATTCAAATCTGATTATCGCAGTTGTGTGTCACTGTTCGCAACAAAAAAAATCGTTGAAAATCGATGGTTCAAACACAATAACAAACGAAATAATCATTGTTAGCCATTTTGGCAACCCCTTGACCCCTGCACAATCCGGAATATCCCTGGAATGGTTCCGGGTATTGAATGGTCACTTGAGTACAATAAACTAGCACCAATTTATGATCGATTGAGGGCGACTTAAATAAATTCGGATGGAAATTGAAGAAATACCAACATTTTGGAAATGAATCGTCGGGGGTCGGGTACGTGAAGGTCAATTACGTTAGACATTTGTTATTGAACGCATTTTTCGAATATATTTAGGGAAGGTAATCAAAAGTTGAACCAAATTGCGGCTTTCCGAAGTAGCGCAAATTTTGAGTGATTTTTTCTCCCACATGGAAATAATTTACTACGGCAAAATCTTATGTACATGAAAGCCACGGGTATAAGCTTTCTATTAAGTGGTAAAAAGTTTGTATTTGCACAGAATTTCATTGAAATATTCGATTATTCGTCAGCAATGATTTTAATCTTAATGGTTCAACCATTGTAACCATAATTTGAACCAATTTTAATCTTAATTTAAACTACTGGCGGCAGCAGCTCGAGCATCTCCTACAACAGCCAACTTCGTGCTGAACAATAGAAAAACACATGGATCTGCTAATTTCCATAACTATTTTTCATTAGGCAGTGGAATTTCAACTAAGGATGTTCTAAACTCTTCAGGAACTTGGAAACTAAATTTGGAATTTTTCATCCCCCAGAAGTAAACAAAACAACCACTAGCGCAATCTACAGGCCAACACTAGAAGCTCACCCCCGTTTACTAGTTCAAATTTAGATTACAAATGGTTCAACTTAAGATAACATTCTCCAAGTAAGAATTACTTAAATTTGATAATTTTATGACAAATAATGCGGAATATTATTCGGTTGGTCGATTCTACAATAAATAAGCTTTCATTTGACGTGTTCACATATTGCGTGTGATACAATGCATGAGCTGTACGAGTACACCGAAAATGTGCTTTCTCTGGGGGAAAATGGCTGAAATCACAGTGATTTTTCAATTGCCTGTTTTCCATGACAAAAACGCTTTTTTTCAATGCTTTCAAAGTCCATGTTATCATGTTATATTACGGAAAGCAGTTTAACATCTTTTTCGGGACAATATTTGCCTAAAAAGTACGTCGATTTAATGAATTTCGAAATGGTTCAAATTAAGATAACAATTTGACTAATTCAAAGTTTGATTTCTTACCCTAGATGAATTTTAATTTATCAGCTTTTGAAACGCTTTTCAAAAGATGCATTAGACAATTGGATTGGATGCATAAAAGTAACGGTGACGTTGACTTGTCTTACATTACATTTATGGTGAAATGGAGTTGCATACAGACACATTCTCAATTTGCATTTTCAGGAGTCCAAATTTCGTCATCTACCAAATGCACTACGCAAAAAAAACAACATTTCCGAGTTTTATCTCTATGTTGTTTGAATCACGACATTCGTGTGCTCTGTAGGTAGCTATTTCGTGTCAATTTTGAATTTACTTAGATAGTCCTCAATCTTACCACAGAACAAAAAGAACTGTCAACTGTTTCTAAGACCAAGCCCACTCATGGGCTCAATCGAGCGTTTTAACGTTAAGTAGAGCCCCGAACAAAGAAGCGAACCGCACCGGTCGCTGCTAAGTAGGGCTCGAAAGCGAAAAGTTTACGTACGGTTCGTAGCAGGGCTTAGAATATAGAGACACGCAAAGTACGGTCTCTATCCGTAGGCTCGTGCGCTCTCTCGCGTTTAGCTCTCTGGGTAGCGTAAAGAGGAGACGAAAGAACATGAGTATGGATTTGTTGCCAGGTATATAGTTTCTAGAGAATGATTTTCTTGTTTTGTATAGGTAGTAATTTATTTTAGTTTGCATCAAATATTTGAAATTTTTAACCAATCAATATCATAGATCGTTACACGAATAACACAACAAATTGTCTGACATAGAATTGTGATAGAGTGACAATACAAACGCAGAAAAATAATAGGTTTAAATTGACAAGCTTTGCTTAAGTATGTTATGAATAAAGTTTTCGCTTCTTCGCCAATTTTAGGATCATGCATATCGAAAATATATTGATTTTCTCTTAAAAATAGTTACGATTGCTCATAATTGCACCTTTAGTTTTTGATTCGGCCGATCGTTTCGAAACTAATATTTGAATAAATGTATAGTGATTCAGTGAGTTTTGCTGTTTTAACACGTACATGGTTGAGCCGGGTTTTCTACGCAGCAAGTAAAGCTTAGTTTCGCACATTTAGAAAAATGTCCAAATAAATAACTCGCGAAGTTCGTTCCGACAAGTTTCAAAATTATCGTCATCCGACGCAGATTCCGGTGAGAAGATGTGCGTATTTTCTAACCCGAAAAGAAACTATTTGACGGTAATAAGTGACCACAAGGTTTTCTTTCTTCACTTTCCGGGCTGAGATCCTCCGTTTTGAAAAAGCTGTGCCTCGCGTTTCGTTTTGTCGTGTATATTTCAAAAAGGCAAAAGAATTTTAGTTTGATTGCTGTTTTTGAAAATGGTGGTCGTCAGTGGGTGGTTTATTAAATATAAATTTAAAAATATAAATTAAATAAACGAGACATTAGGAAGAAAGTGTGTGAAATGGGTAACTTCACCGTCCACGCATCCTTCCTCCCCTGTAAATTCGAGAAGTACCTTGCCGAAATAAAATATTCTGTACTCCAAGTATTTCGAAGAATCATCTTTGCGCGTAAATACAACGCAGTAGACCAGGCCGCTTTGATGCATGTGTCATATCTCTGATATGCTGCAAGCATCAGTATTGACAAGAAAAGTAACACGATTGCTTTCCATGGTGATTCCGCGTATGTATGAGATTAGATAAGAGTAGTTACGATTTTTCAAAGATGCATTGACTGTACCTAACTCAACTCAGATATCATAGAAACACTACAGTTATTTCTTTTTGTAAAAACTAAATCATACCGATAAAAGTCTTAAAAATGTAGTCGAGCTGCCAAGTTTCACCAATTAAAATAGGCGGTGTGCAGGACTGCCATATCGTAGGTTCCTCGTTATAGAAAATGCAAGGCGTTGGATGTTAAAATACAATAATTGTTGTATGAAGTGCCAAAAAGGAGAGTGGGCTCATTATGTACTTTGACAAATACGCAGTCTACTTCAAGCGCATAGAATCTGCTTCGAACAAAATATTCATATACCAGCATCCAAAAGATCGCAATATATATTAAGATTTGCGAGTGATGCTTTGTAACTAAAAGGTTGTGACTGAGTATAAAATAAGCTGATGTTAAAATACACGTTTATGAAAAAAGGTTGCGCAAACTTATCGCAGACTGTTAGAAGACAGCTTCTACTATGACCAGGATTCAAGAATTTTGACCTACGCGAAGTTGTAAAGGAGACAACTACGTAATAAATGTGTTGGAAATGCAAGGGATGTAATTATTCAATAAACCTAATTATTAAAAAAGATGCTCAAAATCTCAAATTCAGATAAATTTCTTGCGAGAAAGGCAACATGGATATCGATGAGATGGATATCATCTATATATATAAAAATGCAGCGGCATACGTGGGACCGCGCATAACTTGCGAACGGATGGTCCAATTTGAGTCGTCTAAGTTTTGTTCGGTTAGTTTTCACCCAAGGAAGGTTTATGAGGCCTAAAACATGGGAAAATTGAGTGTTTTTGAAAATCGGGTTGTCATACATTTTGAACGGGGACTTGGGCTTGGGCGCTTGGCTAGGGACTTGAAACGTCAAAAAACGCAGTAGGCAAGACAAAGTTTGCCGGGGACAGCTAGTTTTAGATAAAAATTCAACCTACAAGTCAAACAGTAAGCAACAAACATATAATTTAAAAAAAGATTGCTTGAATTCCGGGATTAAATACAATCATAAATTATTGAGAAAATGATATCTTTAAACGCACCAAAACTGGTGCAAATCTCCAAGGGAATTATTTATTTGAATTCAATTTTTACTAACAGTTTTCAGTCTTATCCAAAACCCCATCTCTCATAATATGAGCACAAATTATTATACTGAATAAGATTTGCAATAACCCCATAGAAATACACAAAATATTTCGATGATTTACAGAAGTGCAAAAAACCGATGGTACGGAGAGAATAGAGACCACCGGTGCGCAGAGGCGACCGATCATTATTTTACTCACATGGAATCGAACGACCGGTGCGAAAATGGGTTGATAACGAAATTAAAAATCGTTAACGACGTGCTGTTGCGTGTGTAGTATTAAGCCCACGGGTGGGCTTGGTCTAACACATAAAGACTGCCCCAGAAAGTATGGACGCACCTAGTCTTCAGTTATCTGGGCCTGATCGATGGTTCTTGTTTCGGGCTCCGTTTTGTCTGTTTCTGCTTACTATAGGATCGAAAATTCAAACGTTCGTTGCCGCGATGAACATTGGAATTCGAAATGATAACTTTTTTGATCATACCACGCTCTGTGTTAGTTAGAAGGTTTTTGTTGTGCGCAAACACCTTCATTATTTGTTTATCGAAATGAGGGAAAGCAGGATCTGTATTTTTTACCCAATTTTTGCCTATGTTTTAACGTGTTATTCCCATCGTGGTGGCTAATTGCTGGTTGCACAATTTTCTAACTTACTCCCACCATATTTTGTTCTTTTCCTAAGTGACCTTTCAAACTCTGTACATCGTTTGTGCACATTTTTTCAATGATGTTCCGTTGAAAGTTCATGTATTTTGAAATACACTGTTGGAACCGCAAAAACCGTCATACAAATGCTGAGAAAATAGGTTGACCAACAGGATGTAGCTTTCAAAAAGAACTAATCATCCATAGTTATGAAATGCCAGTATTTTCTTACTGCGTCCATGCTTTCTGGACCGGCCTTTAATATACGAACATTGCCCCCGATCACGTATTCAATCACGTATCACGCTAGAATGAAACAAACCCAGCAGAGGGGCCAGCATTGCAATAGCTTTATGTTGCAATAGTAGATTGGGCCACGTGGGATACTTTGCTGTCTTCCTTGATCCATGATGAATGATTGGTGTTTTGTCTTGCGATTTTGTTTGGATGGGTAGCCAAAATTAATTTCGTGACTGAAAGCGATAATGAAAATTAGGTTCGTTGAGTAAATATAGAAAAACGTGTATGCAGAGAAGCGAATCAACTACTGGTAAGTTTAATATCCCAAGGTTTGCGTTTTCTTATAGGATACGTTCTTGATACCGTAAAACGGGGTAGCTTTGATAGTACGGCAGATATTGTATAGGGTTGCGAACGACTTGGGCACCCGCGTTGATACCCAGCACCTCACAGGAAAACAAATCAAAATATCATATTTTCAAAAAGCACTTCCGTGGGCTATCATCATCGAGATCGCGAAGCGATGGAAGAGCTGTACCGCGCTAAGGACACACGAAAGTTCTACGAGAAGCTGAACCGCTCGCGCAGAGGCTTTGTGCCACAAGCCGACATGTGCCGAGATAATCACGGGAATATTCTCACGAGCGAGCGTGAGGTGGTCGAGAGGTGGCGGCAGCATTACGATGAGCACCTCAAAGGCGACTTTGCAAGTACCGGAGGTGGCGTGGTAACAGATCTAGGAGTATGTGCACAGGACGAAAGACTTCCGGCCCCTGACGTTCAAGAGATTGAGGAGGAGGTTGGCCGGTTGAAAAACAACAAAGCCGCTGGAGCAGATCAACTACCAAGCGAGCTTCTAAAATACGGTGGAGAAGCACTGGTGAGAGCACTATACTGGGTCATTACCAAGATTTGGGAGGAGGAAGTATTACCGGAGGAATGGATGGAAGGTATCGTGTGTCCCATCTACAAAAAGGGCGACAAGTTGGATTGCGGGAACTACCGCGCGATCACACTACTGAGCGCTGCCTACAAGATACTCTCTCAAATTTTATGCCGCCGTCTATCACCGATTGCAAGAGAGTTCGTGGGGCAATATCAGGCTGGATTTATGGGTGAACGCGCTACAACGGACCAGATGTTCGCCATCCGCCAGGTGTTGCAGAAATGCCGCGAATACAACGTGCCCACACATCACTTGTTCATCGATTTCAAAGCGGCGTATGATACAATCGATCGAGAACAGCTATGGCAGATTATGCACGAATACGGATTCCCGGATAAACTGATACGGTTGATCAAGGCGACGATGGATCGAGTGATGTGCGTAGTTCGAGTATCAGGGACACTCTCGAGTCCCTTCGAATCTCGCAGAGGGTTACGGCAAGGTGATGGTCTTTCGTGCTTGCTGTTCAACATTGCTTTGGAGGGTGTAATAAGAAGAGCGGGGATAAACACGAGTGGGACGATTTTCACGAAATCCGTTCAGCTGCTTGGTTTCGCCGATGATATTGATATTATTGCTCGTAAATTTGAGACGATGGCGGAAACGTATATCCGACTAAAGAGTGAAGCCAGGCGAATCGGATTAGTCATTAATGTGTCGAAGACAAAGTACATGATGGCAAAGGGCTCCAGGGAGGAATCACCGCGCCCGCCACCCCGAATTCATATCGACGGTGATGAAATCGAGGCGGTTGAAGAATTCGTGTACTTGGGCTCACTGGTGACCAACGACAACGACACCAGCAGAGAAATTCAGAGGCGCATTGTGGCAGGAAATCGTGCCTACTTTGGACTCCGCAGAACTCTACGATCGAATAAAGTTCGCCGTAACACGAAGTTAACTATCTACAAAACGTTGATTAGACCGGTCGTCCTCTATGGGCACGAAACATGGACCCTACGTGCAGAGGACCAACGCGCCCTTGGAGTTTTCGAACGGAAGGTGTTGCGTACCATCTACGGCGGAGTGCAGATGGAAGACGGGACTTGGAGAAGGCGAATGAACCACGAGCTGCATCAGCTGCTAAGAGAACCAACCATCGTCCATACCGCGAAAATCGGGAGGCTACGGTGGGCGGGTCACGTCATCAGGATGTCGGATAGCAACCCGACTAAAATGGTTCTCGAGAGTCATCCGACCGGTACAAGAAGACGTGGAGCGCAGCGAGCTAGGTGGGTCGACCAAGTGGAGGACGATCTGCGGACCCTACGCAGAGTGCGGAACTGGAGACAAACAGCCATGGACCGAGTGGAATGGAGGCGGCTACTATGTACAGCAGAGGCCACCCCGGCCTTAGCCTGACCGGTAAGGTAAGTAAGGGCTATCATCTCCAGCAACATTTCCGCAACGAGGTCCACAGTCAATTAGCTACACGTTCCCTCTGAAGCCACACAAGTGCCCAAAACAACTTTTTACACGCAGACGAGTGCACTTCGTCAGCACAAAGTTAGATGCCGAAGTGATTTTCCCATTTAATTTTGCTGGTAGTTTGGCACTGGTGCCGGGAATTGGCGCAGGACTAGGTACAGTAAACTCATTCAAGATCAACTTCCTGGCAGAAAATCTTCACAATAAAAGTGCTTTTCTTTGATTACTAAAATATGCTGCTCCACTAATTGGAAGCAGTTAGGACTTGGAACTAGGGTTCTGTGGCCAATGATCTGACAAACACAGAACCCAAAAAGGTGATCTGTCCATGCTACGGGCTCCGTCAAAGATCGTGCATATTAAAAACCCCCTCAACCATTCATCCCTCAGCACGCGGGTCGCCTGACACCTTGGATTAGGGTTACCTGTTTGGTGAACTTTTACCTCCGAAACAGGTGGTCCGTAGTACTATTCTAAGTCGGCAACTACACCGCTGAAGAGTTCCTGGATGAATTGTTTGAATAATCTTCGGAATTTCAGTGATGAGAGAATCATCGGTAAATACCTGGATGAATTATCGGTAGAATTTCTGGAAGTATTCCAGCATAAATTCCTGAAGGAAACCTGAGACGAAGTTCTGATAGATTTCCTAGGAAATCTCTATATAATTTGCTGAACAAATTCACGGAGTAATTCTAGGAAAAATTATTAGAGCAATCCAAACAGACATTTCTGCATACATCTCTAGACAAGCTTCTGGGAAAGTCTTGCGTACCTGTAAGAATTTCTGGATGAAACCAGCAGGAGTCTCTGAAGGGATATAAAAAAACCCAGATTAATCCACCTAGTGGTGATAGTGCCTTTCTCGTCGAATATGTAGTCTTGAACTTTTCTTCGACGTTAGCCAAAATGTTCATGAATCCTGAAAACACTTTACATAGAAAAGCAACAATTTTAACAAAGCCATCATCGATTTTCGAAACTTATTGATGATACATATTCCGATGTTATGTTCAACAACAAAACATATATCAGACTTCTCAATTGACTGCTTGACCACCTTAACCCTTGTCGCGCATTGGGGTCATTATGATCCCATTCCATCCTCTACGGCAGCGGGGTGCGTGAAGAAGGTTAACTTTATTCACAATCACAAATCACTTTGTGATCTTCGCCAATGTTTATTTCAGCACGCTTTAGGCTATATTTTATTATCATTGGTAACACGATTCATGTAAAATTTGATTTCAAGACGTTTGTCCTTAAAAGAGCTTACTTTCGAATTCGTTTGCTGCATAAGCTCTTATGCAGCTACTTTTGTTAGTAGGGATAAGGAGATTGAAGATTGAAAAACTGTATAAGGTTGATGCGATTAAATTATATTTTTCCATGAACCCTTGATCCATCCTACTATACATTTACACCGCAGGAATCTGAAATGGTGTGATTTGAAGAGATCGCTTTGGTCACGATTTCGTTCTCTTGCATATATGAAGACTTTGACCATTTCTTCACTTATAATCTTACCCAACGTTTACATGCTATCAAGCTATCAAAAAAGCCACAATTTGATTTATCGCTTTTGTTCACTTTTATTATTCCGCTATTTGATGTACAGCTTGCATGGGTTTTGTTAAATTTTACGTTTGACCACTTCCGGCGGGACACCTGGAACCGATTCCGGTTGTCTCAAATATGGTCATAGACTATGTTTTTGTCAACTGTTCATCGCGTTACCTGAAAAGCCGAAAACTAATGTGATTTGAGGCTATTTTCTTGCTATCCGTTCGGAAAATTTTTAAATAGCCGCGATTTTATGTATCGCATGCATGATTTTGGTTCACTTCTATTAAATCACTGCCGATGGAACACCCGCAACCGATTCCGAAATATTATTACAAGTTCTACATGTGGCCTGAGACTATTTTTTTGTTGACCGTTCATCAGATTATCAAAAACTTCGCTATGGTTTAGTTCCCTTCTATATTTTACCACTTCCGACGCGTTACTCGTCTTCTCACCAGTTCTGGAACACTACCGGTACTCCCAAATATGGTCTGAGATTATTTGTTGGTTAACCGTTTATCTTGTTACTGAATAAGTCATTGATATGTCGCATGTATTGGTTCTCTTTTACATTTGACCATTTCTGGCGGGACACCCGTAGTCGTTTCCTTAACACACTGATATGGCTTGCGTTTATTTTCTTGCAACTGTTCATCATGTTACCTAAAAGCCGTGATTTGAGGTATCGTGCATGGGTTTGGTGTCACGGCCCGGAATCGGTTGCGGAACACTACCAATAGTCTTTTAAATAGTCTTTTTTTTTTTCCTTCTAAACCATAGGGGGATAAATCTGCTCATCAGACACCCTAACAGGAAGGTTAGGGTAGTGTGGGGATGAGGCCGTCTTCTACAATGCCGGTAGAAGCCAGGACTACTCTCTCCTCGACCCACTAAAACACATTCCTATGGTCGCCAAACCCTGCGTCTCACCGGAACCACCAAGAAGGTATTGCTTCAGAGAGGGGCTAGTGCATATCGCACCCTCAAGGTTAGCTGCCGTAGCCTAGCAGCAACGAACATCGATGACTCGCACTGGAGAGTCCATCACGATAGCATGCTGGCGCTTAGCCAGTTTCCCGAGTGGTCCTCGCCACTCCCTTTGTCCTCGGAAGGCGGGCAGGGTCAACCCCGCCCGCGCCCCACTGCTGAGCGGACATCAAGAACTGATGCCCACATGCAACCCGATCTGACCTGCTGAAGGCAAGGGTATCACTACCCTTCAGGCCTTATCAGCTGCATCCGTAGGTTGCAGACAGCAGGGTCTCACCTACCCCGACCCTTGCCGGGGACCCCTTTCCAACCACGGGCTCAGATCCAACCCAGTAGACTGACGCCACGACAGCACCGCTACCGGGACTTCCTCTCTGCGGCCACTTAATCGCTGTAAGGGTCGATCTCGACCGCAGGGCACCGGTATGACATACGAAGCCGACTTCGAACCCCTGGACCATCTCTTGTACTGCATCTGGACTAGCCATTCTCCGAGTCCACGCGCCACCTCCTTTGTAGCTCCCAGACGATATGGGTGATAGCCGTTGAAACGGCATTCCAGCTAATCTCATCCCTACACATTCTCTGGACCAAGTTGTCCGGAGTTGTGTCCTCCCCGCATGTGGCAAGCATGCGGTCACGCATTGTGCGAAAACGCGGGCACACGAACAAAACGTGTTCCGCCGTTTCCTCTAAACCATTGCACACTGGGCATTCGGGAGAGTCCGCATGCCCGAAACGGTGTAGATACTGTCGGAAGCAACCATGACCTGTAAGGACCTGTGTCAGGTGGAATGAAACTTCCCCATGGCGCCTATTAATCCAACTATCTACCCTCGGTATCAACCTATGGGTCCACCTTCCTTTGGTGGAACTGTCCCACGCGCGCTGCCATTTGACCATAGAGGCAATCCTGACAGTCTTGCGTATGCCTCTTGTGCCGCGCATTTCGAAGCACTCCATATCCTCACTGATAAGAATGCTGATGGGCACCATACCAGTAATGACACAGAGAGCGTCGTGTGACACGGTACGGTACGCGCTTGCAACCCTCAGACACATAAGCCTGTAAGTACTTTCCAGCTTCCGTCGGTAGCATTCAGTACTTAGCGCGGTACCCCACGCCGGGCCGCCATACCTAAGTATGGACGTAGCAACACTAGCCAGAAGCTTGCGCTTACTGGCGTACACCGCTGAGCTATTGGACATCATCCGGGACAGTGCCGCAATAGCTGTGGAGGCTCTTTTACAGGCATAATCGACGTGGCTACCGAAGGTAAGCTTATCGTCGATCATCACGCCCAAGTGCTTGACAGAGCGCTTCGACAGGATAGTGCAGTCTCCTACACTGATCTCCGTCTGCTGCGCCGACTGCATGTTGTTCACAACCGTCACCTCTGTCTTGTGGTGAGCCAGCTCCAGTTTTCTGGACCGCATCCACGCCTCCACAACCTTGATCGAGTGGTCGGTAGTCAACTTCACCTCCTCGATCGTTTCACCGTAGGCTTCGAGCGTAATATCGTCGGCAAATCCGACAATCGCGATTCTGGAAGTAGCTTCCGAGAATCTTGTACAAGTACTCCGGTATCCCCAGACGCAAGAGCGCATCAGCAATAGCAGCCCAACTGGCGCTATTAAATGCATTCCTTACATCCAGAGTCACTACCCCGCAAAAGCGAATTCCCCTCCTCTTAGGCTCGAGTGCTTTCTCGGCGGTTTTTGTAACCGACAAGATAGCGTCTACGGTGGACCTCCCCTTCCGGAAGCCATACTGGTTGCTCGAGAGACCATTTACGCCCTCAGTGAACTTCAACATTCTATTGAGGATGATCTTTTCGAGCACCTTCCCCGCCGTGTCAATCAAGCATATTGGTCTATATGCCGACGGGTCTGAGCCTATTTGCTTGCTTAAGTTTATTAGGTTATCAAATAGTCATGAAATAGGTTCAATTTTAAATTTAGCTACTTTCGGAAGGAAATCCGGAACTAGTTTCGGCACTACAGACAGTCCATAATGTAATCTTAGCCTACTTCCTCAATAACCAGTCATCAAATTGTCAAAAAATCCGTGATTTGATGTGCCGCATGCAAAAGTTTTGTCAACTTTTATATAAGGCCACTTCCGGTGGAACACCCGGAACCGGTTCTGAAACACTATAGGTTCAGATATGGTCTGAGACTGTTTTCTTGCTAACTGCTCATCAGGTTATCGAAAATGCCGTAGTTTGATGTGTCGCATGCATGGGTTTAGATCACTTTTATATTTGACAACTTCCAGCGGGACATCCGGAACCGGTTCCGATACACTACCGGTTTAGATATGGTCTGAGTCTTTTTTTATGCCAACCTTTCATTGGGTTATCAAAAAAGTCGCGCTTTGATATATCGCATGCATGGATTTGGTTCACTTTTATATTTGGCCACTTCCGGCGGGACTCCCGGAACCGATTTCGGAACACTACCGGTTCAGATATGGTCTGAGACTGTTTTCTTGCTGACTGTTCATCAGGTTATCCAAAATGCCGCAATTTGATGTGTCGCAAGCATGGATTTGGTTCACTTTTATATTTGGCCACTTCCGGCGGGACTCCCGGAACCTGTTCCGGAACACTACCGGTTCAGATATGGTCTTAGACTGTTTTCTTGCTGACTGTTCATCAGGTTATCCAAAATGCCGCAGTTTGATGTGTCGCATGTATGTGTTTGTCACATTTTTATGTATGGCCCCTTCCAAGGGTACTGGTCCGGAACACGTAAATGGCCATAAATCCGGAACGGCTGGACCGATCCGAACCATTTTCAATAGGAAACAATGGGACCAGATTCCGCGTCGAATGAACCGTCGGTCATTAAAATTGGTTGAGGTTTACTGCCAAAAAGTGATGTGAGTTTTTTTGTACACATACACACATACACACATACATACACACACATACACACACACACACATACACACACACAGACATCACCTCAATTCTTCGAGCTGAGTTGATTGGTATATGTGACTTGACCCTCCGGGCCTTCTATCAAAAAGTCATTTTTGGAGTGAACACATAGCCTTTCCAGTACACTTAGTGTAGGCAAAAATTGGAGGTACCAAAGGACAAATGCTCGGGAAAATTCTTATGGACGTATCTGAAGGGATTCTTAAAAAAAATTCCAAAAGATTCCTGGAAGAACATCTTTAGAAATTCCTGGGGAATCCTCCGGGAATTCTTCGTAGGAGCTAGGAGTTTCTCGGGATTTTTTTTTTCTTCGGGAATTCTTCCAGGAGTGTCTCGGAAATTTCTTCAGAAATTCCTCGGAAATTCCTCCAGGAGTTCTACGTAAACTCCACTAGTAGTTCCCCGGGACTTTTCACAGAAGTTCCTCGGGAATTATTCCAGGATTCCTTCCATCGATGATTTTTTCAAGAGTTCCGCGGGAATTACTTCAGGTGTTCGTTGAAAATACTCCAGGTGTTCCTCGCCTATACCTCCAGGAGTTCTTCGAGAATTTATCCAGGACTTCCTCGTGTATTCCCCATGTCGGGAATTCCGGCAGCAGTTTCTCGAGGATTCTTCCAGCAGTTCCGCGAGATTTCCTCCAGAAGGATCTCGGGTATGCCTCCAGGAGCTCCTCGGGGAATTTGCACTAGGAGTTACTCAGAAATTCATCAAGATAATCCTTATGAAATTCTCCAGCAGATCTTCGGGAATTCTTCCAGGAGTTTTTCGAGAACTCCTCCAAGATTTCCTCGCGAATTCCAGCAAGAGCTCCTCGGAAATTCCTCCAACAGTTCCCCTGGAATTCTTTCAGGAGTATGTTGCGATTGCCACTAGGATTTCACAAGGAATTCATCGAGACGTAGTCTGTAAATACCTCCGGAAATTCCTCGGAAATTCATTCAAGAGATGATCGGGAATCCTTCCAGGAGCTCTACAAGAATTTCTCCAATTTTTTTTAGCTGTTTCTGGGGAATGACTCCAGGATCCTGGAAATTAATCCAAGAGTCTCCTGGGATTTTTAGAGGATTTCTTTAGGAATATGTATAGAGAACATCCAGATGCATTTCTGATAACCTCCTGGTGAATTTTCCGTGGATCTCCTGGAAGAATTCTCGAGAGAATGCTGATGGAATTCTCGAGGAACTCCAGAAAGAATTCCCAAGAAACTCCTTGGGAATTTGCGAAAGGAGGAATTTCCGAGAAACTCCCTGAGAAGTTCCGAAGGAACTCATTGAGGAATATCCGAGGAACTCCTGAACGTTAACCCGAGAATCTCCTGCAGAAATTCCTGATGAATTCCTGGAGTATTTTCCGAGGAATTCTCGAGGAACTCCAGGAGGAGTTTCCAAAGTACTCATGAACCAATCCCCGAGGAACTTCTAGAAGAATTATCTCGGATTACAAGGAAACTCAGCCTAGAGTGTTTTTTTTATGTGAACATGCTATGGAAATGCGGACACATTATCAATTCATTGCTTATTTGGACAAAATTATTTTTTTTCCATTCACGTTATCTAATTCTTCAATATGGCGATGACCATAATTAGCGAAAATAAAACAAAAACAAGTTTACTTTTATAATGACCGCAATAAACTTAGTAGTGCCATAGTTTCTGCTTTGCCATCAAAAGACGCTGATACCAATCGAACGGATCGCCATCTGTTGAGTATTTGAACAGTTTTATTGTGGTCATTGTAGTGTCTACCTAATGATTGTGTGCATAGGATATCTACCTACATAAAATACTATTCATTACAGTACCTAAATGTCTAGGTATGTTTCATTATATCTACCTAAGGTAGTATAAATACGGGTGGTCATTGGACCACAGAGGAGAGACTGCACAAGCCTTGGACTTGTCAACATTTTTTAATATTCTTCTTTTGAAGGATATAAAAGTCATAATGAAGCGTTTCGTTTACTCTTCAAATCTGGTTGTATGGGTTTCTTCAAGTATACTACAGAACATTTCATCAATGGTTTTCATAAAAGTAGTATTAAAACTGTGATTTTTGGTTATTGCTGTAATAAAACCCTGATAAAAATGAAACAAAACCAACTAGCAATAGAATTGTTACTTGGGACAGTCTTATGTCACCGAAAAGAGCCAACGCACAGTGGTTATTAATCCCAATCAGTAGCCACAGGTCGATCATTCATTTATCGGGGTACGTTCAAGCTTGTGCTCAGAGCAGGGTCAGTGTCAATCGACGATTTATGTCAGCGTGTCGCGAAGAGCTGTTGGTGGCGCGTAACACCTAAAACAATTTTCGTGAAAATTCATCGCCCACTACCGTCACCTGGTGGAAATGTTTCACGAAACACTGCGTTGTGCAATATCGTCAACAGAATGTGCTAGTGTAAAACGTCAAACGCAATGGAAAACGATTCGCACGCCTCTGGCTGCGAAAGACACAACTTTGAAGATTTAAAATGATCGTTAAAAGCGTGGTCGATGGAGAATTCGCAAGTGTTAAGACTGTGGCGAAAGTGTGATTCTCGCCACCCCGAGACCGCGACATGTTACAGTGATAACTATGTAGACATCGCTGTGAGGACATTTTCAAATGGAATCAGGTTCACTTTTTATTTGTAGCTTTTCGACCAAAACCTTGAATCGCTGTGACACGGGATAGCAGAAAGCAAGCGGCTTTTCAATACTATTCATTTTACTTTAAATTGTTGAAATTAGTCCGCTATTACCAATAACATAAAGCATAGAGTAGACCTAGACTCCGATTGGTGACCGTGTCAGATCCACAAGGAAATAAGAATGCAGTTATTCATCATCCTTTCAACCGATCCACAATACAGAGACGGTTTCACTTGAGAGCTTGAGCTTGAGCTTGATTGACCGCCTGTGGATGCTACTCCAGTATCGCCAGACCAGATACACTCACATAAGGAACCAATGAGATATCAGCCGGGGACTAGCAGACATCTTCAGTGTATGAGTGTTGGTGATCTTCTACTTTTAGGCAACAATGGCACCTATGATGTCAGTTTGCAGTTCAAGGTGGTGAAGGGAAAGGAAGTGATGATTGCAATCGTTTGTGTCCACAGCAGACCGAATATACCTCTGCCTCTGCGTCTGCACACATTCATGCGGATGTCGGAGTGTTGGTGGGATATGGTTGACAATGGATTCACACATTGGTGCGTGGATGCCAGGTGTAACGTGAAAGATTAGTGTGTTTATTACTTATTATTAGAATTTGCGGCAATGTTCGCTTGATTGAATAACTCGTAGGCGTTATATGATAGATTGACGCTGTGCTGTGAAAGTTGGAAAGGAAGGGATATGGCATGTCAACCCCTTTCTGTTTGAGCGATGGTTATGAGTAGAATATGTAGAGAAGATGAGAAAGTATATAGCAAGCTACAAAGTAGGTTGAAAGAGATGGGCCAGGGATTGAACCCAGGACCTTTTGCATACAAATCCGAAGCAGTAGCCACTAGACCAACAAGCCCGCCCAATACAAAGACGGTTTCACTTTATTGTCATAACTAGGGACAATGGAAATTCGCGGCAAAATTTCTTAAATTTCGCGGACTAATATTGTGAATTTCGCGGAAATTTCGCGGTCCCATATTTTTTACCGTTTTCTTGTAGAAAACTCCAAATTTTGCATGTCATATGAATTATTTACTTGGTTTTGTGAGGCGTGATCATAACTTCACCGAAAAAAGTATCAAATTTTATAAAAAGTATTAAACAAGTACATATTTGAAAGGCAATAAACTCGTAAATAACTTTACTGTTAAAAGTTATCAGTCAATTTATGCAAAAATATTTGTAAATCATGGAAATTTGTATGGTATTTTAACAATTCTATCAATTTTCGCAGCATTTCGCGGAATTTCTCAAGTTTCGCGGCCATAGCCCAATTTCGCGGATTTCGCGGCTTCCGCGAAATCGCGAATTTCCATTGTCCCTAGTCATAACTTTGTCAATGCTCAATCTTTCAGCGTGGTTTCCCTTAAAACTGATTTTTGAACACTCATTTGGAAACTAATTTTGTTTTTCAAATCACGTAAAATATGAGCTTTGAAAGATTTTCTTTTTACCCTAAATATTAGCATTAGGGTCATGTTTTGGTAGAGCATAATGAACATAGGGGCATATGATGAATGCCCTAAACAAAAAATATACAAAAGCAAAATATTTTGAAAAAATCGTCATTTTCAGTGGAAACGCTCAGATATTATTTTGGAAAAATATTTTCTGGCTGACGATCCGTTTTGTGAGTATAAACAACAAATAATCACGATACCCTAGAATGTAAGAATATTTTTGGTTTGTAACGTTTGATTCAAAACAAATGAAATAAAAATTACATCATCATTTACTCTTTGAGCTTCGATCGGATATCACGTTTGCTTTATTACAAACCACCCGTAGCGTATTGTGGATATCAGGAATTCCCCCAGGTGATTGGATAAAGCTTTATATCGAATGAAGAAAAAGAAAAAAAAAATGGACTCACCTTAGTATATACACCAGCGCTACTTAATTCGTTTTCTATCACCATCACAATAATTCCGAACATACCCATGACGAGGGCGTAATCACTGATTCGTTTTCGCTTCTCGAACAGCGCTTTCCGCCGCCCGAGCCGGTATCCGACATTGGGTTTGTGCTTTTGACCTGGACCACCTTGCACCGAGCCGGGACCTTTACAGACGCCGCCACCCAGGCCTCGCTCCTCCATGTACCTTGATGATAACATTCATTAATGTTGTTATTGCGCCTTGGTTGAGTGGGAAAAGTATGTGTTGTGGGTTGTGTGATCGGTTCTGGGTTTGGTTTTTCACGAGAGACTTTAGTATTCTGCCGCGCCGTGCCACCTCTTCACATTGAGCGATTTCTGGAGAAGCACCATCACGCCAAAATGACGGAAACCACTGTGGGGGCGGAGGGGCGGCGCGGACACCTCGTCGTCGGGGTGGTTGGAAGGTTCATTTGGGATTCACACGGAAGGACAACACTGTTTATGGGAGGGTACACACAGACACACGGACACGGACAGGGATAATTACCTGGGATATTCTGAGTGTACGCCCACGAGCGCGATACCGGCTTCTTCTGTACATGCAGCCGATACTGTTTCCCGATTACCGGCGCACGGTGTTTTCATCGATCCAGGAATCGACAGCGTGGAAACGGGCTTTCGGAGCTGTGTGGGGGAGAAGAGAAAAGAAGGAAAATATTAGCACAATTTATCAATGCCGAGTGCAGACACCGTTCGTTCGGCAGCTCAAGTGGAATCAGAGGAATATTCTTTTTTTTACGGTTAATGGGTGATAAGAATCTGGATGAAGCGAAAATAACGAGCTACTACTCGGTGCAAGTGTCGATGCTTGAAATCATGTAGAAATTATAGTTGAGTTCATCAGCTTAAGAAGCTTTCATTTTTTCATGAGATGTCTGGGAGCTGAGTGTCGGACAGGATTACAAATATGAGGTTTGTTATAGCTTTGATACATCAGTTTTAGTCAGTCGTCTATTTTGGCCATTGTGAATTAAGGTACACCGTGGCAAGTTGAAACACGATGTTTTGAAATAGATTTCATTACAATTTGGAAATGTATCCTTCGCTAAAAGATTGTTTGAATCAAAAACTATGTGTTATGGCGATCGAACTGTTTATCATCATTAGAAAATATCATGTTAACCCGCTGTTTCATCTTGCCCCACCCGTTTTAACTTGCCCCGGTGTACCTTATACAGCCTCTTTTTCTTCGTTTTATTGTAACGTCCCAACTATGATAACACAGATAAAAATAATGAGTTTTACACGTCATGTAAACTTCATTTTAGTCATGTAAACTTACTATTATAATGGTTTACATGATGTATCATGTAAATTTGTGTTATATGTCATGTAAACACTCAGATTCATGCTGAATTACATGACATATAATGTAAGTTAACATGATATTTTATGACATTTACATGATATGTCATGTAAACTTCCGTGATATCGCACGCTCCAATCATGTGCATCATATGTCACACAATTTTACATTATTTTTTCGATCTGTGAAAGCCTAATTATCAGTAAGTGTATTATGTATACCTTCACAATTTTTACCGGAGAACTTCCTTTGCCAATAATTATTTTGCATGCCAAGTATGTCGAGGCATTTTCTATTATGAAAAGTTCCTGGTACGACCAGGAATCGAACCCAGCTCCTAGGTCTTTCTGAATAACCACGCGTTCAGCGCTACGTCTATATGGGTTCCCACTTTATTCAAACAACATCAGTTCTGCGGTGCTCATGAAATTAATAATCAAATCACAATCATCGCAAACACAAAACTCCGAACTTTATTCCCCTAGTTCGATTCATGGATAGCACGGTGCGGTAGTCTTCTCCGATAATAAGAAAATGTCTTTTGTTCTACAGCAAGCGCGCATCAATGGAGCCGAAATTACATTCTGGTTTACCATAATGTT
Source organism: Aedes albopictus (assembly GCF_035046485.1). NCBI lineage: Eukaryota > Metazoa > Arthropoda > Insecta > Diptera > Culicidae > Aedes > Aedes albopictus. The sequence goes on along the minus strand of NC_085137.1, from coordinate 496,024,002 downwards.
CCACTTTTGGCGCCGATACCAAATTCAATTTTTCACACTCAGCTACTGATTGCTTCCAGAAAAAAAATCTCTCAATTATCATAAAATTTGATTATCTATTGTGCGCGGGCACCAGACACTGTCGATGATACCTCCATTTTCGCGGAAAATTCTCCCTTGCCAAGAGAACGCTAACGACGGGAACGGAACTCGAGAGGAAGATTCGACAAATTAAGTGCGACAAACAGCAGGGGAAGCTAATTTACGGTTCCTTAAACAGCGATTTGTTTAAATTAGACGCTAGCGAAGCGATAGACAATAAAATTGGCGTTTTGATACGGCTGCTCCGCTTTCGCGACGGAACAAATGGTGCTTATCCGATTTTTAGATCAGCAATTATTTAGGTTGGCAGGACGTTTTTTAGGGGAGGTGGTTGGAAACTCTAGATGGAGCTAGGTACTCAGAAGATGATATAATGTAAAATACAGCATGTGAAAATATATACAGTTTTACTGTCTGTTTGTTTTTTTTTTATTGTAAAATGTTTGTATTGTTTGTAAATTTGATCAGACATTTAATTATGTTCCCTACAGAGTATGTCTAGTGTCTATTAAAGTGGCGATAAAATATGCAAAATCATACTCACTGATATTACTATTTGTTAGTCGATATATTTGTCACAAACTTTCTATCTTTCTATTCTGAATGGCCGTCGTGAAAGTATCACCAAAAGCGCTACTAACATTTCTTTTATATTTTCATGTACCTAAATATCATGAGTGATAGCAGTAAGCAGTGATAGCAGTGAAAAATGGAAGTTATGTAGTACAACGGTGGTGCGATGCTGGTAAAAAATATCACTGGAGATGAGCATTGTTTGTACTCAGCCATGTCTAAGCCGTGCTCCGAAGTGTCAGGAAAGGAAGTACCGTCGATGGGGGTGACAATGGGTCTGGGGGGAGATTGGGTCAAAACGGAGAAACATAAAATTTGAAATAGCTCATAAACTATCGCTAATTTATATTGAAAACTTTATATTATTCCAAAGAGGAGATGTTTTTACACGTCATGATGCAGAATAAGATGTTTAGCAATAATCGTTTTTTTGTTAAATTTGTTGTTAAAATTATATGATAAAACTACTAGTAAATCACTCTGAAAAAAAATCTCCTTCGTAATGTTTAACACAAGTACCTAACCATAAATTTTCTTATAAGTAGTTAGCTGTAGGTATTACCTGGTTGATGCAATGAAAAAAGCGGGCTGTCATTGCTCTTTTTATTTAAAAATTCAATATTTTCGACCCCAAGTCTACATATTAAGAATGGGGGGTGAAATTGGGTCAAGCAAGTTATCGAGTGCACATAACCTTAACTAAAAATTCATCTTGTTATCCAGTCCTCATCTGACGTTAGGATGCTGCCATGTTTACCGTATCTTCATAAAAGCACGCTTTCTCTCGAAAAAATGTCGAGAAGTGTCAAACGAGTGTGTTAATACGTTTAGTGCCTAAAATCATGTATAACAATACACGCATGCGTTTGAACAGCTCCTCTAATCATCAGCTAGTCTGTAGTGTACTGCAATACCGCAAGCTTACAAAATAGACTTAATAGCGTTCTTCTTCCCACTCATTTTTGTTGTGTTACATAATATTTGAACGACCCTCTATCTTGAGATGGAGTGATATACTTTAGCAATATAGAGGACAATCATCATGTACATAAGAGTTTATAACGGAGGGTTTGGTTAAACATTTCTTATGCAGTCAGTATACTAAAACTATCATGTTTTTTACCATCAATCTTTCAATGCGCCTCCCCCCCCCTTATTGTAATCCCCCCTCCTCTCATGGAGGTTGAAACTCTAAATGAGGATGATTATGATGGTTAAAAATGGTGATCCAGCATACAAACGTTATTTTATCGAATTTCAACATTTTTTTCGGTTGTATTAGCCCTTTTAGGTGGATTAATCATCTTGTAAAATTACCTTAATACATATGATCAATAAAATTAACTTATATTCTTAGATAGGCGATTTCGAATACTTTGACCCATTCTCACCCCCTCTAAGGGGTGAGATTGGGTCAATTTTCAATCATTTGTAGTTTAGTAAGCAATTCATATAACAAGATACTTTCTTGCTAAATTATCATGACCACATAGGAGAGTATACATACCAAATAAAAAGTTATTCCGACTTCAATTGCATTTGTTATTTAACAAACAATTTTTGAGTATCCTTTTTTGGCCCATTCTCACCCCCAACGACGGATGCATAAAGCACTTATCTACAAAATCCCGGTAAAAAAGTTGAAAAACCTTATTTCACGTGGAAATCCAGCGGTAGACAAGAGGTGGATACGGAAGGATGTTCGTTGGAACTGGAAGGACATTGGTAATGACAGAGCCGAATTCAAGAAAGCGACGAAGCGATTGTAGCAGGAGATGTTGAAGTTGTACTACAAAGACGAATTGCTAGCAACCACAGACAGCCAAATGACATAGGCTTATCGTATTTCGATGGGGATGGTGATGAGGAAGAAGCAGCATTCCAAGAACATAACCAAAATTTAACACAACAACAACACGATCGATCGAAAATAGAAAAGAGCAACACAACTTCAAATCAAAACCAGTATGTTCAAAACACTTTACCAACCGGAAGAGCAGCTTGGCTCAGCTACACTTGAAGATGGCTGGAGGCACATCCGATCCGCCATAGGTAGTATCTCAGCTACAGTAGGGGAACAGAGCCCAAAATGCCAAGATGGGGTAAAATGGCCCAACGCATAAAATCATTCCTAAATGGGACTTGATCATTGCTATAGGTGAATGCTGTCAAGATATGTTTGCATTAAACATTCTTCTAGAAGCTAGGCCGCCAAACCCACGGAAATGCTTTTGATTTCCCAATGAAAATTGGCAACTTCCGGTTTTTCGTGCTTCCAATTAAGGTTTTCGGGTTATTTTATTACCAGCCAAGTGTTTCCAAGTTGATTGAGGCGCCCATGGAGGCGCATGGTTGTTAAAGACTACGCTATCCATGTTAGGGGCCATTCAAATATGACGACCATCGTTTAGCGGGGAGGGGGATGACACTCCTTGTATTGAGTATACGAAAAAACGTGACAGAGGCGTGAAAGTTGCGTTGCGTTGCGTTGCGTTGCGTGGTAACGGAGTAATTCGTAGATTGCATACTGAAAGTTGTCATGTTAAAACCTTAATACTCCTATTCTAATTGCTTATGGAATGCTATTTGGGAAGGAACAGCTATCCAATCAGAGGTTGAAGTAAAAAAGACATGAGAACTTCCATTGCCGGCCACGCCCATCTTCTCCGTTACGAGGATAGGAAAGGATGTGATGATATGACACCTACTTTAGGTGAGGTCAGCGACTCACCGACGCCCCCATAGGTGTCAAGGAGTTGGATATTTGGAATGGGGTAATTTGGGAATCACTATAAGCGAGTGATGCGACAAGATTCAGATTGTGTAAGTGTATTTGAGTAAATTATGTAGATGTGTTGTAGTGTGTGAAAATGTTTTAGTATATTTAAACACCAGCGTTGGGAGTGACATAGCTAAGAAATTTAGTCACTCCATGGGCCTTTTTGATTCCGGGATGGGACACAGGCATTTACACTGTGTCCTGGCTAACAAGCCTAGGCTTAACCGCCATTGATCGGTCTCTGAAACGATAAGAAACACGTTATGTGGATGGGAAAGGATAGTAGGGAAGGAATAACTATTTATCGAGATGCCAGCGACTCACCGACGCCCTCGAAAATAGAAAGGGAATAGGATTTTGGAACAGGAATGGTCAGGAGTTCAATATGAATTTAACAGAACATGTAGTTAAGGCACATAAATATGATTATAATCTACTAATATAATTATAATTTCAATTGTTAAGGAAAAACAACAATGTATATGCAAATATATTAGTCTATATAGGTTACCAAATTCATGTATAAACAATGGTTGCGATTCTTGTAGCAGTAGAGTTCGTAGATGTTACGCTTATTAGTTTCACTGTGGGATAGAAAAACTCGGCCACTATCCGCCGCCACACCTCCATTAGCACACTTTGAATATGCGCTACCTATTCCGAATGCGATTAACTGTGCAGTGAAACTCTTCCCATAAGAGTGATGCATGCATAGTAAGGAACAAGTAAGTATTGAATTATTCAATACTTAGAAACTATTGGAGTGAAATGGATGTGGAAATGTGTGTTTTTATCAATGCGTATACGAACAATTTTATCAAATGCATGCTGTAAAATTTTGACAGCTGTTGTTGAGTTTTTAAAATGCGTACCGTTATACGCCAATACGTAACAAAATGCGCCAATGCGTACGTCAATGTGCAAGCCGGAATCGAAAATGTGCTAGTTAAATTCATAAGAGAGCGGCCATAAATGACGTAGCTTTTTAGGGGGAACGTGGGGTTCTGGTATTGTGTGACGAGCCATGTTTTAGGTTTGGGAAAATATGCTACGGGGAGGGAGGGGGAGTAAAAAAATCGGCTAAAAATACTACGTCATTTATGGACGCTCCCTTATACGTCATATTGCCAAATAAATAAATATAAAAGGAACATTCTCACCAATTTTGAAACGGATTCATCATCTACGGTAGTCTGAAAAAACACCGCTTGCCCTTTCCGGTCGCCGGGAAGAATTGCGTCAATGTCTAGGCATGCGTCAGCCTCCCGGACGTTCATCTTGAGCTCTTCATTGCTTATCAGCTTTGGCCGCTTTTCCTCTTTGAGCCGCATCGTCTTAACAGCGTTGCTCCCGATTAACGTGACACTAGGATTTTCCTTCTCTGTCGGCCATCATTGGTCCGGGTTGACCTGAACACGCCAAAGTTCGGAAGCACTTGCTCTGGATCTCGGGTGTTTACAAATCTTCATTCGGATGATACGTCCCTAATATTCCTGCTGAACCACTTCACTGCACTTTCAATTTCTAGTTTTCAGTTTTGATTTTAACAATAAATTCATACTTTTATGGAACAATTTGACGCGAGGCATTTTTTTACGTCCGTCTTGTTCCATGGCTACTACATTTTTTTTTCAAAACGTGACAGAGGCGTGAAAGTAAGTCAAAAATGCCAGAAAACTGATGGACGTCATTTTTGAATGTTTTCATGAAGCGGCATCTTACCCCATGGCAGATGGGCTTTTTGCACCACTTCCGTTTTACGAACCAGTTTTTGAAATCGCAAAAAAACGATGAAAATGCAATAATTTAGTGAATATTTTTGTTGAAGCATCGAGCAAATATTGTCTAGTTGCTGTTAACACTTTGAAAGCCTAACAAATGAGGCTATATATCATTGAAAACGATGAAAGTTTGAAAAATGGCATAATGCCCCACTTTCCCCTACTAGGCTTCGCGACTTTGAATCACAGAAACGACTGGTACGACGACGAATGTGAACAGTTGAAAAAACGAGAAGAATGCAGCATGGGCGAGAATGCTGCAACACCGCACGAGAGCAAATGAGGCACGTTACAGACAGGCGCGAAACAGGCAGAACTCAGTCTTCCGGATGAAAAAGCGCCAGCAGGAAGAACGAGATCACGAAGCGATGGAAGAGCTGTACCGTGTCAAGGACACACGAAAGTTCTACGAGAAGCTGAACCGCTCGCGCAGAGGCTTTGTGCCACAAGCCGATTTGTGCCGAGATAATCACGGGAATATTCATACGAGCGAGCGTGAGGTGGTCGAGAGGTGGCGGCAGCATTACGATGAGCTCCTCAATGCCGACGTTGCAAGTACCGGTGGCGTGGTAACAGATCTAGGAATATGTGCACAGGAGAGAGACTTCCGGCCCCTAGCCTCCAAGAGATTGAAGAGGAGGTTGGCCGGTTGAAAAACAACAAAGCCGCTGGAGCAGATCAACTACCAAGCGAGCTTCTTAAATACGGTGGAGAAGCACTGGTGAGAGCACTACACTGGGTCATTACCAAGATTTGGGAGGAGGAAGTATTACCCGAGGAATGGTTGGAAGGTATCGTGTCCCATCTACAAAAAGGGCGAAAAGTAGGATTGCGGGAACTACCGCGCGATCACACTGCTGAGCGCTGCCTACAAGATACTCTCTCAAATTTTATGCCGCCTTGTACCATCGATTGCAAGAGAGTTCGTGGGGCAATGTCAGGCTAGATTTAAGGGTGAACGCGCTACAACGGACCAGATGTTCGCCATTCACCAGGTGTTGCAAAAATGCCGCGAATACAACGTGCCCACACATCACTTGGGCAGCATCCATTTATTACGTAACGCTAAAATTGATATTTTTCAAATCGGCGTATGATACAATCCATCGAGAACAGCTATGGCAGATTATGCACGAATACGGATTCCCGGATAAACTGATTCGATTGATCAAGGCGACGATGGATCGAGTGATGTGCGTAGTTCGAGTATCAGGGATACTCTCGAATCCCTTCGAATCTCGCAGAGGGTTACGGCAAGGTGATGGTCTTTCATGCTTGCTGTTCAGCATTGCTTTAGAGGGTGTCATTAGGAGAACGGGGATAAATACGAGTGGAACGATTTTCACAAAGTCCTTTCAGCTACTTGGTTTCGCTGGTGATATTGATATTATTGCTCGTAAATTTGAGACGATGGCGGAAACGTACATCCGATTAAAGAGTGAAGCCAGGCGAATCGGATTAGTCATTAATGTGTCGAAGACAAAGTACATGATGGCAAAGGGCTCCAGGAAGGAACCTCCGCGCCCGCCAGCCCGAATTTATATTGACGGTGATGAAATCGAGGCGGTTGAAGAAATCGTGTACTTGGGCTCACTGGTGACCGCCGACAACGACACCAGCAGAGAAATTCAGAGGCGCATTGTGGCAGGAAATCGTGCTTACTTTGGACTCCGCAGAACTCTACGATCGGATAAAGTTCGCCGTAAAACGAAGTTAACCATCTACAAAACGCTGATTAGACCGGTCGTCCTCTATGGGCACGAAACATGGACCCTACGTGCAGAGGACCAACGCGCCCTTGGAGTTTTCGAACGGAAGGTGTTGCGTACCATCTACGGTGGAGTGCAGATGGAAGACGGGACTTGGAGAAGGCGAATGAACCACGAGCTGCATCAGCTGCTGAGAAAACCAACCAGGTAAGTATGTTCAAAACGCTTACCCCAAACAAGCGACCCAAAGGTAAATCGCTTTGACCATTTAACTAACAACACATCAGAGATGAACCAGCCAAGAACTGTGCTGAAAATCTCTTAATTAAAGATAATTAATTAATTAACAACACTTTCTCATACAGCTCAATTCATCACATCGATTTACCAGCTTTCCCAATCTTTAAGTCCACGCAAAACTTAAAAGCCGCAGGGCTAAACTGCCCATAATCGCATAGTTGACGTAAGCACCATTGTAGTTTTCAACACACTTTTGAAATTTTACTAATAATTTATGGAAAGTTTATGATTTTTTTCACGTTGATATCTAGCTAGTGATAAGATCTTGTGCTCTATTGAATAAAACTGGTCACAATTATGCACATTTAATAGATATTAGCTGTGCCTTGAACCGCCTCGTAAACTCGCTGAAATGCACATGAGGCCGCCCCTGCAGTCCCCTGTAGCGCCTCTGAGACTGGAAGTCCTCAGAAACTACCTAAAATGCTTCCGGAAACCCCCTCGGATCCTCTGTAGCGCACCTGAGGCCTTTCGAAGCCTCAAAAACGCCCATAAAACCTCATGTAACGCCTCTGAACCAGAGTTGATGTACACGTGCTGTAGTCCCATGTACGGGAGCCACATGGCATGCGAGCTCCCAGGAGCTCTGTACATTTTGAGACTGAAAGTTGTGTGCCTCATTTTTCTCAAGATGTGTCTCATGAGCTTCGTCTCATGCGCTGATTAAATTAGAAAATTTCACGACAAAAACTTCCTAAACGAACGAGAATTGATACCTTAACTTTTGCATTGAGAGTGCCTAGTCGTATCGAATAGACCAACCAGACACTTGAGTTGTGTACGGAAAAAAGTTGTTGAGGTTCTTCGTTACCAACAAGTTGTTTTTCACCTTAGATACCAACAGCTCATGCAGCGCATGAGACGAGCTCCCCGGGAGCTAGGCGCTTAGCTCGCACCCACCAGATTTTCGTGAGCCTCCTAGCAGCGCAGCACACTGCGATTTTGAAGAGCTGGGAGACAATTTGGTAGGAGGCTCGCTGTCACATTTATGTACACATGAGCAATCGGAAACTCTGCTCTGAACCCGCTGAAAATCCATCAAAACTCCCTGAAGCTCCCTCAGACTCTCCGCACCGGAGAGCCTCCAAAGCATCCCGAAAATTCTCCTGAAACATCTTTCAGAATTAAGTTCCAAAATAAGAACTCTTGTCAAAAGAAACACACACCCATGCTTGCTCAAATTGATTCGTTTGCCCACATTCTCTACCTTTTGTTGTGCTTTGGCACGAGATGGATGCAAGCACCCAGCACCGCCATCAGTCGCCAGTACTCAGCCCGGGATAAACATAAATCATCTAGTGCCATGCAAAGTTCCTGGAGATCGATTCGCCTCGAATCGGTAAGCGCTCAGCACAGCACTTCAGCGCGAGAACATAAATCTTCATCCACTTGGTAAATCCAGCCCGGAAAAGCCTACACCGAGGAACATTGTCGAAGGTGCCTACCGGAAGATATAAACTAGGCAAAGACATGATAAATAACAGCGCCCATAATGGATCCAATGCGATTCTCGATGTCAATCAGCACTGCCTGGTATATCCATATCTCCCTTAGCAACTTTATCCCTTTGTCCACAGTTTGAGCAGCTGTTCGAAGTGGTAATCGCCAAACATTGAACAGTGACGACAGCGGTAGTGATTCGACGAAAATAGCCCTAAGAGGCCAATACGGATTCTTCTTCTCTCAACTTATTCCGACCGCTATTTCATTCATAAGATTTTCGCAGAGTAACGTTCAACCATCGTCGTTCATCCGAACTTGAGCGAATCAAGAAAGCACACAAAAAGCCTTTTTGCATCATATTGTTGTGTGAATGTTTGAATGTCTTACCGCCCACCCGTCATCATATAAACATTCATTCGTAAGTAAGGATCATGTTCTAGTCCCAGATGAATGGCAGCCAGCCACACGGCCATTGAACGCAAACACCCTTGTCCGACGTCTATCCGTCCGCCCAGTTAATGAAACGCCGCCCAAATTGGATTCGACGTGGCGAGGAAACGGAACGGAGCCCACGGATCTCTGATAAACAATATCGTTAACCGGCTCGAGCAGTGGCGACGCGACACGGGCGAGATGAACTTTCCCGAGTCTGGTTCACTGACAACCGGCCGGTTTTCTTTCATCGGAGAATGTATTACCATCTACCAGACATTCCCATTCCTTGTTGTTTGATACACACACAAAGCCTAATGAATGCTTTCACGGACAACTGCTGACAGTAACGGATCGTTAAGGGGCTGTCCATAAACCACGTGGTCATTTTTTTGGAACTTTTCAACCCCCCCCCCCCCCCCCCCGCGTGGTCATTAGTCCATACAAAATTTTTTATTTGTCCATACAAAATGGTCATTGGCCGAACCCCCCCCCCCCCCCTCATGACCACGTGGTTTATGGACAGCCCCTAATGGAAATCTGTTTCGGTTATGCTGGGCTGGGCTCATCCCATGGAATGAAAAAGTTTTCTTCGCGTGAGAAGTTTTTCTCTGAATGCTTTGGCGATGGAATAGCCGATTCATCGAGATTTCGAGCCTAAGTGTTTTGAACAACAAAATTTAGTGTCACAGATCAAAGAAAGGTCATACTGAACCCAAGAACATTAAATCGACATTGAAAACATTAAACTTCAGTGTCTGTTTAAATACCTACTATATAGTGTACACTCAATTCTGTTTTTATGCGATTGAAGCGTCCACGCAAAAAAATCATATAAAAAAGTCGAGAAACTTCGAGAAAATCGCGTCAAAAAGTCGTGCAAAATCGCATAAAAAGGTCATGTAAAAACAGTATTGAATGTAGCTGGAATTTTTCAAAACGGATATAGTTTCAGAAGGACCGGAGGGATCATATATTACTACTGAGACCAGGGATGGGAACACTCACATGCGAAGAGTTACACTCACTTGCTATTTTCTCAGCTCAAAAGCGTGCAATCAAGAAACGATGTATGGACGACTTTTACATTTTGGTTTTGTCTAAAAGTTTGCCGAACAAAGTATGGGTCGCACACGCATATCGAAAGGCGTGAGGGAGCTGCGAAGGCAACTCTCCACGAGGTGAATGTAAATTACACTCACCTTGTGGAGAGTCGCTTTCACAGGTCTGCCACGACTTTGGTATAGGTTTACGACCCCTACTCTATTTAGCAAACTTTTAGACAAAACCACAAGCCAAAAGTCACCCATACATCGTTTCTTGATTGCACGTTTTTGTGCTGAGAAAACAGCAAGTGAGTGTAACTCTTCGCAAGTGAGTGTTCCCATCCCTGACTGAGACACATTGCAGAAGATTTCCTGGAAGCTGTTGGTGGCGGCAGAAATTGTATACTCTCGGATGGAACTGCTGGAAGATTTTACGGAAAGGATTGCTAAAGCATTCTCCAGGATTGCTGTAGGTTCTCCAGTCAGGAATGATGGAGAAACCCCTGGATTGGAAAAATGGTGGATTCTCCGGAGAAATCGTTGATGGATTTCTTGGAAGGTGTTGGTGATGGAAAAAATCGCCAGAGAAATCTTGGATGGAACTTCTGGAGGTTCCCTCAGAAGAGATTTTGGGAGAATTCCTATGGGAAAAATCGATAACTTGTGTGCAGGTTATTTCAGGAGTGTCTCCAAGCAATTATCCAGGAGATCTCTCTGGATACTTTTCCAGAATTTTTTTTCTGGAGATTCCTCTAAGAGTAGTTTCTAGAAATACCTCCAGGAGTTTCTTCTGGGGGTTTCTCCAGAAGCTCCTTCTGGAAGCTCTTTTTATGAAGCTCCTTCCAGAAGCTCTTTTTATGGATTTTTCCTGGAATCCTTATAGAAGCTTTTCCTAGGGATTCCTCCAGAACTTCCTTCTGTGGATTTCTCCAGGAGTTCTATCTACCTAGGCATACTTCTGAGAATTGCTCTAGGAGTTCCTTCTAGGAATTTCTTAGAATTTCCTTTAGAGATTCCTCCAGGAGTTTTCTCTGAGTATTCATCTAGAAGTTTCGCTGGAGATTCCTCCAAAGGTTCTATTTCGGGTCTCCATCAGAGGTTCGTTCACTCTGGCGACTCCTCTAGTAGTTACCACTAGGAAATACTTCAAGAGTTCTCTCTGGGGATTCTCCCTGCAGTTGCCTCTAGGATTTCACCAAGGGAAACCAGCAAAAGTTATTTTAGCAGCTCTTTCTGTGGATTCCTCCAGGAGTTATATCTACACAATTTTTCAGGGGCACTGGAGATTCTTTCAGAAATATCATTTGAATATTTTCTAGGAGTGCTTAAATATTTCCCCTAAAGGTTTTTCCGAAGCTTTTTCAGGAGTTTCATCTGGGCATTCCTCGAGAAGTTCCTTCTAGCGATAACTGCAGCTGCGATTCCCTTTAGATTTTTCCAGGAATTCCCTCTGTGGATTCCGTCGTTCGTCTTTGGAGTCCGTTTTGAATTTCATCAAGGTATCTTCAGTAGATCCTTTTGGGAACCCTTCAAAACATCTTTATGAGAATTCCTTTAGAAATAATTACTGGGAAATACTCCAGAAGTTTCTTTCTTGGATTTCTATTTTGAAGATTGCAGCAGGAGTTTCTTTCAGGGATTCCTATTGGAGTTCATTTTAGGGATTTCTACAGGAACTCGTTTTACGGATTACTCCAGAAGCTCTGAAGCTTCCGAAGATTAATCCTGAAATTCCAGAGAACTATTGGAAAAATCTCTAGACGTACGTCTAGGAATCTCTACAGGGCTGAAATTCTTAATAAAATCCTAATAAGTAAATCCGAGGGGAAACGACAGACGGATCTCCTGGAGCAATCTCCAGAAAGAACTCTCTCAAGAATTTCTTTAGACATTTTACCAAAAATGCTTACAGGAAATCCATCAGGAAAAATCGAAAAAGTTCTCCGCTCCTCCAAGATTTTTTTTTTCAAAAATTATTTTGGAAATATCTGTAGCCAATATTACAGAAGTTTCTATGAACATTCTTTCTAGGTATCTAAGTAGGAATTTTGTCAAAAACTGATCAAGGAATGAACTTTCATAGATTCCTTCTGAATTCTCTGCGGATTTTTAAATATTTTTTCCAAAGATTAAAACCAGATTTTTAAAGATCTTCTCGCCAAAGTAATTCCAGTGTTTCTTCCAATGATCTCTACCAGAATTTTTCCATAGATTTCTTCAGATTTTCTTCCTGTTTGTTTTGTTTTGTTTCTGGCTTTTCAATGCATTTTTTTCAAATGCAATTCAATAATTCTTGCAAGGATTCCGTCCAAGAATATATCTGGGATTTGTTTGGAAATTTTTTGAAGGTATTCGTGGATTTATTTGTGGATTAAATGCCTGGAGGAATTCTAGAAGTGACTTTTTGAAGATTCCACGGATCTTATTTTTTGAGGAAGCAGTCGGAGCAATTTCTGTAAGAATCCTTGGAAAAGTTTCTGCAGTAGTCCTTGTTATAGTTTTATGAATAAAATCATTAATAAATTATTCGAATAATTTGAACAGTACTGTAATGTTGGTTCGATGTAGTTTCGGATCCGCCTTATAAAAAATCCAGTTTTGCCTTTTTCAAGCTGAAAATTGTATTTCATTAGTTTTATTAATTATACAGAGAAATTCAGACTTACGTTAAGGTATCCAACTGTAATTTGAACAATCCAACAAAGTTTTACAATATTTATTTAATTTAAGGAAAAAACTCGGGAAAAAACGTGTAGTTCACTTTAGTTCATAAATTGTGCTGACAGCTGAGCTCTATTCAGTGTTGTTTGACAATCGCTGTCAGGCTCGTAGAGCCTGCAGTAGCTGATGATGAACAAGGGGCATTCGAGCCAGTGCTGCCAGTGTCCGCAACACTCCCCGACCCGTAACGCTGCATGTTCATATCCGGTGCAGCTTTACTGCTTTGTTTTACGTCCAGCACTGCAATCTTACTCATTGGGCGGCGAAGAACTCCGTTGGCTGTCTGTATGACAGCTTGTCGTATCCGGCCATCACGTCCTGCTATCACTGATATTACGCGGCCTCTAGTCCATCCATTACGCACATTTTTCTCTACCAATACTACCAAATCTCCTACTTCCGGTGCCTTGACTTCCTCGAACCACTTTGTCCGCCGTGAGATACTAGGCAAGTACTCAAGCGTCCATCTCTTCCAGAACCGATCGACCATCTGCCGTGCCAAATCCCAATTAGTGCGACACATTTCCTCTGACTCCGATAATGGCTTTCTGGCTCGCACAACGCCGTCGGAACTGAGGTGAATGAAATGATTCGGCGTTAGCATTGGCGTAACGAGGATTTTTTCCTGGAGGGGGCCCAGGGGGGGCCTGACTTGAGATGAGTTTTAAGCGGGATGGGCGCCTGATATGTGAATATGCAAATCAGTATTGTAGTTTTAAGTAATCAAAATGACTGTTTCAGATTTGTTCATAGTTTTGTAAACTATATGAGTACGAACAATTCCTCCAAGATTTTTTTCCATAACTTCATTCATTGATTCCATCTTGGCTTCTTCCAGAAATTCAATCAAGGATTCATCTAGGGATTCCACTAGACATTTTTTCGGGGATTTGTCCTGGGATATCTTTAGAGGTTCCTCCAGTAATTGTTCCAGTGCTTTTTTCGAAGTTTCCTTCAGGAATTTCTCCAGAGATCCTTTAAGGTATTTCTGCAGGTATTCAGAGATTTCTACAGGGATATCTCCATATATGCCTTCCAAAATTCCACTAGAGATTTCTCCAATAATCACATCTGGATTGATTCGAAGTATTTCTGCAGGAATGTATTCCAGAAATTCTTTTAGAAAATTTTAGTAAGAGATTCTTAAAAAAACTCAAAAATTGCTTGAAAAAATTGTACAAAAAAACCTTTAGGGATCCTAGTTTTTTTATGTGTATTAACGAGATTTTTAGCCCTAGGCTAGTTTATCTCGGGACCCAAGCTTTATTTCCCTTCCGAAGGAAGAACTCACATTTTGCGAGTTTGTCGGGAGTGGGATTCGATCCCAGGTCCTCGGCGTGATAATCAACCATCCCACCAGGTCCGCCCCACTAGGGATCCTAGTATTCCTTCAACAATTACTGCAGACATTGATTTCTTCATTTTTTTATCCAGGAATATTCCTACAAAAATTCTTCCAGGTATTCGCTAAGAAAGCTCTTCTGAAATTCCATAAAGAGTTCCTAATGGGGCTTGCTTCCGGAATTCCTCATCGGATTTCTTCAGAAATTACTTCAAGAGTTCCTCCAGGGATTCACCGGAAATTTCTTCTGTAATTCTTACAAAAAACGAATTCCGAGATTATTTTAAACATTTTTAGAAGAACTCTTATTGGGATTCCTTCAGAAACTCCCGCAGGAATTAATCCAGGATTTCAGAATTTCCTCAGGAATTTCAGCGGTTTCTTCAGTATTTCCCCAGAGAATTCTTCAGAAAATCCTCCTGGAGTTCCCTCAGAAATCGAACTTTGTACTTCATCAGGAATGAATCTTGAGATTCCTCCAGGAACTTCTTCGGAAATTCCTCCCGGATTTTTTTTTCAAGAATTTTTATCAAGAATCCATGAATAGTTCCACGGATTTTCCCCAAGATTTCCTATAGAGATTTGTCCAGGAATTCCTCCTGAGGTTCTCCTAGAAATTGTTTCAGGGATTCCACCAGGTTTTTTTTTGCAAGAATTCCCCCAGGGATTCTTCCAAGTAATTCTCTAGAAAATCAGGAATTTGTCCAGAATTTTCCAGGCATTCCTCCTGAGGTTTCTCCAGAAATTGCTTCAGAGATTTCTCCAGGGGTTTTTCAAAGAATTTTCCCAGGGATTCTTCCTAGAATTTCTCTAGAAATTTCTCTAAGGATTCCTCTAGGAATTTTTCAAGAGGTTTCTTTAGAAATTTCTCCTGGGAGTTTCTCCATGGACTCATTCCGGGATTTCTCCAGCAATTCATCTAGAGATTGCTTCGGGAGTTCTTCTAAAAACTCCAAACTCCACTAGATTGCTCCCAAAGTTCTTCTGAAAACTCCACCAGGAACTCATCTAGAAATGTATCCAGAGATTACTCCAGGCATTAGTCCAGGAATTTTTCGGAGTTTCTCCAGAGATTTCTATAGGGATTCTTCCAGGCAATAATCCAGGATTCCTTCAGAAATTACTACCGCAATTTCTCCAAGAATTTTTCTGGAAAATCCTCCAGGGATTCATTTAGAAAGTACCCCAAGAATTCCTCCCGGAGTTTATCCAAAAAATATTCCAATAATTCTTCCTGGGATTCCTGAATGATTTCCTCCTGAGATATCTCTAGGAATTCCTTCACATATTTTTTCAGGAATCCTCCAGGAAATCCTCAACGGATTCTTTTAAAAATTTCCCCACAAATTCTTTCTGGAATTTATTCAAGAACTATCCCAGGTATTCCTCCTGGCATTCTTCCAGAATTTCATCCAGGCATTTCTTCAGGGACTCCTCCAGGAGTTCTACCATGAATTTCACAAAAAATTACCCCAGGTATTTCTTCAGGAATACTTTCAGTAATTTATTCAGGAAGGGATCCGGGAATTCCTCCAGGAATTTCAGGGTGTCTACTCATAACTCAAAATAAAATTCCCTGAGTTTTCCAGGTTTTTCCAGATGAAATTTTAAAAGTTTATAATTCAAAAAAATAATCCAAATTTTCAAAAATTATAAAAAGTGACTTAGGTTTGTTCTCCTGTATGTCGGCCAAATTGCCTGAAACTTAGTCATATTCAGCTTGGTTGAGAAGGATTTGATGCCAACTCTAAGTTCAACAGGTTAAAAAAAACATGACGAAGAGAACAAAACTGCCGAAAATACGTAAGTTCCTCTACTCTTCAAAATTTCTTTCAAGATTCCTGAGCGTAATTCCTGGAATTTCTTCCAGGCTTTCCGCAGGATTCTTTCACGAGATATCTGTTTGGATACGTCTTGATATTTCTTGCAAAAGTTTTCCGATATACCTCCAGAGATTTTCGCTGGATTCCTCCTGAAGATCCATCCAAAACCATTCAAAGCTTCTTCAAGCATGTCATTGGTTGAGCCTCATAGCCATGCGGTTAGAGTCCGGATGAATGAGGGTTTGATTCCCGTTACGAGCGATGAATTTTTTTACGAGAATAGCTTCTATCCGTAGCCACATCGTGTTGAGTTTCTTTCAATCGGTACAGCTGCCGGCTGAAACCAGTGTCCGTGTCTTAGTGGTTTTCCGGGATAGCTATCCAATAATTTATGTCGGGATTTTTACCGATGGTTTTCCGAAATTTCTCTTGTTTTCCTCGTGGAACTTCATCCATAGCTGCTTTCAGGATTCCAAGAGGTTTTCAGAATTCCTCCTTGGATGTCCTTAATATTTCAACTCGGGATTACTATAACCTAGAACTTTTTTCGAGATATCTCATTTTTCTCAGGTTTTTCCCGAAGTGCTTGTCGAATAACACTTTGTGGAGTTTGTCTCAAGATTTTATTTGAATTCTCTCGAATATTTCTCCAGCAATTTCCTATAAGGTATTTCGTAAGTTATCTCAGGAGTCATTTTGAGAAAACCCCGTAGAAGAATCCCTGCAATAAATTTTGGGAGAAATCCCTAAAGGAGTATCCAGAATCTCGGGACAATTTCTGGTAAAGATTCCGGGAAGAATTTTGGGAATAACGCAGAGAATATCTGTAAAAAAAAAAAATCTCAGACACGCCACTGCAAGAAATCCGCTACAACTACAAGGAACAGCCTGACTCTGAAAGAATGCAAGGGAAGAATTCAATGAGAAATATCAGCAATAACTCCTGTGAAAATCCTAGAAGGCGCTCTGGAAAAAAAATAGGAGAAAGTCCAGGGTTAATTAAGAAAAACTCTAAGAGACATCTCACCAGACCAACATCGGAAGGAATCCTCTGATAGAAGTTCCAAGAGAAATCTCAGGTAAAACTTAAAAAAAACCTCGCGAAAACTTTTAAGAAATTCCTGTAGGAGACAAGGAAGAACATCTTGAAGAAAACCCAAAGCAATTGTTTGAAGATATCACAGGAAAAAAAAATGAAAGAAATCTTTTGAGGAACTCTTGCTGTAAATTCGTAAGAACTTCTTCAGAAACCCTTGGATGAACTTTAGCAACTCTGAAACAAATTCTAGAACGATCTACTGGGGAAGTCCCAAAATTTCCATGAAGAATGCCGAAAGAAATTCCACGAATTATCCCAACAGAAATTCTTATACAGTATCCAGGATAAATTCTGGTAGAAATCCTGCGAAGATTTCTTTGAGCAAAACACTGGAGGAACTCCGGGAAGAAATAGCATCGCCGTGAAAAACTCCAGGAGAAATCGATTGGAATTCAGAAATCCTGGAAGGAATCCGGAAGTATACCCTTCCGGAGAAAAATCAAAAAGTAATACCAAGAAAAATAGCGTCGAAAATGCGGAAGGAATTTTATAAGAAATCCTGGGAGACATTCCAGGAGGTATTTCTAAAGAAGTTCCAGAAAGAAACCCTGACGGAATTTTTGGAAAAAATCCTAGTAGCGAAATTTCAGTATGGATTTTTACTACCAGGTTTTTATTCATACGACCCATTTTTTTTTTATCGGACTAAAATTTCCCTGAGTACTCAAGATATTCCCTGAGTATTCCAGGTTTTTCCCTGCTAAATAAAATTTCCTGAGGATTCCCGGTTTTCCAGGTTTTTCCAGGTAGTAGACACCCTGAATTTCTTAGGAAATTTGCACAGCAATTCCTTCAGGAATTGTTCCGGGAATCCCTCCAGAAATCCTTCCAGGGTTTCCCTCAAGAATTAATCCAGGAATTTCTTCTCTGAGATTTCCTCTACATATTCCTCCAGGAATTATTTCATGGATTCCTCCAGAAATTCCTCCGATGATTTCTCCAGTAATTCTTCCAGAAATTCCTTCTGAAATTGCTCCTGTAAGTCCTCCAGAAATTCCTCTGGAAATTTCTCCTGGAACTCCATTAGAAATTCCTCTCAGAATTCCTCTAGGAATTTCTCTAGGAATTTCTTTAGGAATTTCTCTATGAATATATTCAGAAATTTCTCCATGGATTCCTTCCAGAATTCCTCTAGAGATTCTTCCAGGAATTCATTGAAGGATTCCTCAAAGAATTGATTAAGGGATTCCTCCTGGAATTCATCCATGAATAGTTCCATGGAATTTCCCCAAGATTTCCTATAAAGATTTGTCCAGAAATTCCTCCTGAAATTCCACCTGGAACTTGTCCGGAAGTTCCTCCAGGAATCCCTGCTAAGATTCCTCCAGAAATTTGTTTCAGGGATTTCTCCAGGGTTCTTTCCAAGAATTCAGGGTTTCTTTAAAGAATTTTTGTAGAAATTTCACTAAGAAATTTTGCGGGAATTCCTTATGAGGTTTCTTCAGAAATACTCCAGGAATTCCTTCAGAAAGTCCTTCAGAAATACTCCAGGAATTCCTTCAGAAAGTCCTTCAGAAATTCATATAGGAATTCCTTCAGGAATTCCTCTGGGAATTCCTCAGAAATTACTACCGCAGTGTCTCTAGGGCCTCCTCAAGAAATTCCACCAAGATTTACCGTAGGTATTTCTTCAGAAATTCCTACAGGAATTTCTTCAGAAATTGATCCAAGAATCCCTCCAGGAATTTCTTCGGAAATTCCTACAGCTTTCCTCTAGGAATTTCTGCAGGAAATCCTTTAGAGATTGCTTTCGATATTCTTTCAGGAGATTCTTCAGGAAATTCTATAGGAATTTTCCCAAGGGATTCCTCCGGAAATTCTTTCAGGTTTCCTCTAGGAATAAATCCATGAATTTCAACTCCAGGGATTCCTCAAGAAATCCGTCCAGGAGTTATTTCACGGGTTCTTCTAGAAATTCCACCAGGAGGAATTAAGAATATACCAGAAATTCCTGCAGGGATTCCTCTAAGGAGTCTTCCGTGAGATTCCTCCAAGAATTCCTCCTGGAATTCCTCCAGAAATTCCTCTTGGAATTCTTCTAGAAATTTATCTTGGAATTTCATCAGAAATTTCTCTAATGCTCCAGGCATTACTCCAGGAACTTCTCCAGGGATGCCTCCTTCAGAAATTTATCCATTAACTTTGGAGCCAAGGGCGGAAAGTCTCTTTAAAAAAGACAAATCAATCAATCAATCCATTAACTTTCCAGGGAATCCGCCAGGAATTTGTCCAAAAAAATTTCTAGGATTTCCTCCAGAAATCCATCTTGGAATTGCTGAGAAAATTTGCTTATGATTTCACAAAAAAATGAGCCTTTGATGCTTCGTTCTATGATTTTTCAAAGTAGATGGTGTCTGTGGAAAATGTTTGATTTTCACTGGAGTTTTCCGGAAAAAAGGCGACCCTGATTTTTTTCAATTTAGTTTTTCAAATATATATGATCCCTACCTAATTTCATTAACCTTCAGAAACTTCATACCAATTTGAACGATAATAAAAAAAAATCCCCTAATGTTCCAGGCATTAGTCCAGGAACTTTTCCAGAGATTCCGCATGGAATTTTTCCAGAAGTTTCTCCCGCATATCCTCCAGAAATACATCTAGGAACTCCTCCTGTGATTTCTTGAAGAATTCCTCTAAGGATTCCTCCAGGAATGCATCCAGAAATTCCTCCAAGGATTCATCTAAAAAATTTTCTAGTAATTTCTACAGGGATTTCTGATGCGGATTCTTCAGATTTTTTTTCCTGAAATTGGGTTGTTTAGTGAATAAAATATTGCTATTTTCTATAGCCTAATCGAAAGAGCTCATTTTTCTGAGTATAACGTGATTTTATTGGATTCCAATACCTTTGTTTTGATGGTTAAATTAACAAAACAGTTTCAATTTTCGTGGATAGAATGACAGAGTAATCGATAAAGTGACAGTTCGACACGAACAAAAAAAAATCCCCATACAAGCTTTAAATGCATTTTGAAAATAGTTCCCGGACTCCAAAAATTATGAAATTTTGGATTTCGGCTAAATTTTGGGCGCAGAATCCGATTATAAAATAATCCGGATACCCCTAAAGAACCCAATTCCTAGCATAATTGCTTTTCGGATTCCTCCAGGAATTCATCCAGGGAAAATTACTCCAGGGATTCCTGCAGGTATTGCTCCGAGAATCCTTGTAATGATTTCTTCCAAAATTTCTCTCGGGATTTTTTTTTAAATTTATTCAGCGGTTAGTTAAAAAATTACAGTATACCGTTCATAATGTTTTCAGGGATTCATCCCAGAGTTTTTTTAGGATTACTTGTAGATTTTTTGAATAATTTGAAGGATTTCTAGAGGAATTCCTCCAGCGATTTGTATTGAAATTCTTTTAGATAATTTTAGAGGGACAAAGAAGTCAAGAAATTCTCCAAGAAGTCATCCAGGAATTCTTTCACAATTATCTCATGAATACCAAGTCTTTTACAAGTCCAATCATGAATACCTTCAAACTTACAATTACATCTGCAGCACCAGCTTTTAAATATATTAAAACTTCCTCAATGACCATTTGAATTTGTGCGTTGTTTGATAGACGCAAAAATACCCCTGGCCCACGAAATAAAAGAAATTAATAGTAACCGACTAGAAATCACCTCCAGCATGGTTTTAATGAATACCCTTGCGTTTACGCTTCAGCTACGTCTACATCTATTCTCACTAGGAATTCACAAACTTTTGCTGGAATTCCATTGCAAATTCAACCAGAGTTTTTTCCCACATGATGCTTGATTTCCATAAAGAAGCACTTAACCATATTTTGCAGTAATGCTGCTAGAAAATTCAAATATTCTTAAAGATACCTATCCAGGAACTCCTGGAAATTATCATTTAGATTCAATTTCTCAGCGATTTAAAAAAGAAGATGTACAAAGTATTGCTTTTTATATAATTCTGATTATATAATATTTCCAAACAAAACTAACTAATTACATAGACCATTTTGGACAATGATCTTGTAAAGAGTGACAAATTGAGAACTGTCTCCAATAACTGTCAATTTTTTTTTTTTTTTTTTCAAAGTGATTACGGCGGTAGCAACACTGTGCTTATATTCTACACCGCACCCTTTCCCTACATTTGCTTCTAGGAGCCTCTATTTTTGTTTCAACACACAGAAGTACGTAGGCGTGTGTGGCCCAAGTCGACACTGTTTTGGCCTGCGTTGAACAAAAATAGTTTTAATAAAAGTTTCCCCTTTTTTTTTTCTTTTTGTCAATTGGTTTTTTATAGTATGGTCCATGTATTTAGTTAGGTTCTTGTCAATTTGTCAGTTATTCGAAGTAGATCTCCAAGGTAATAGTCAATTCAGTCATTCTGATCTGTTCTATCATAGCAGCTTTAGTCTTTGCTTTATTGAAGTGTAGTTTTATTGGAAATATGCTGAATGTCGTTATTAAAAAGAGACGTCTGGAACTGTGTCCTGCTAGTTGTTTCGTCATGCACATACGTCATGTCTTAATAATGCCTAGGAGATTAACGAAAACACGTGTTTTTGTCGGATGTCCATTGCGCAGAAGGTCAAGGAAAACAGGTTTCTTTATTGTCAGTTGTTATGTAAGCAAGCCTCGCCAAGTTGGTCAGTTGATTGTAATAAAACAAAAATTGCTTGTCAACTATTATGTATTCATCCCCCTACAAATACTATGAAAAATATTCAAATTCGTTCTGTCCCATCGGTCCTACCTCGATAAACCATGTCATTTTCTCATGCGTGGCCTAGAAATGTCAACCTAGTCATACAAAAGTAACGTTGTTCAGTTAATAAAAAGCAGTCAGCTTTTGTCCGAAGTGTCACGTCGAACACATTGATGTCAACAATGCGTTTAAATGTTCGCACGTTAGCTTCGAATCTATCAGCACAATTAAGTGCTGCAAATCTCCTTCCCACTATTAATTCGTCGGTTTATTTTAATTGCATTATTTAAAGAAAATATGACCAACTAACATGGTAAAAAATCGACAAAGCGACTATGACATTAATAAATTACTAATCAAAATTAACCGAGAAACGTGGGAAATAGAGCCCAAACAACATTTTGAAGTCAGCTGGTTGTTAAAGGTTCCAAAACCTGTCACAAATACTGTATAACTTTTATTAGGATTTGTAACTTACCTTCTCAAATCCAACCGACTTGAAACTATTGCTTGGGAATAGACTCTACTGAGCCCTGGCGGATCCTCCGTGTTTATCGAGCATGTCTGATGCATATGATCAGTCATACTCCATCTGCAGCAGCCGGTTCGTGATGAACCGTTGGAGGCGCATTAAAGTGTTAAAAAGGTGATATGTTTCACTAAAGAACACTACATTACAATAATCAAAATGAAACTCCTTCACTTCAATACCGTCAACCCCTGCGAACTTGGCCAGGGCCTCCAATAACTGTCAATTTAAACACATATTATGCCAAATAAATTTCTATTACTGTACGTGCAGTTGAAACCCGGAATTTTCGACTAGCGAAGTCCAACTTCGCTAGTCGAAAACTCCGATTTTCAACTAAATTGAGAATATAGATTTGTCACCACGACAGTGGATTTCACATTTTTTCTAATTTCCATATATAAAGTCATGAAAAATTTCTGGGGGGGGGGGGGCCTGGCGGATTCTGGGGGGGGGGGCCTGGCCCCCCTGGCCCCCCCTCTAGTTACGCCAATGGGCGTTAGTGCCTCTTGTTCCGCAGATTCGAGAGGGAGGAAGGTCAGCGGCCGGGAATTGATGATAGATGCCGCCTCAGCGATGACCGTTAGCAGAGTCTCGTCATCGGGGTTGTTGAAGCTGGTTAACGATGCGAGAGCGACCTTGACGGAGCGTACAAGTCGCTCCCATACACCCCCGAAGTGCGGACCCGAAGGTGGGTTGAAAAGCCACTTAGTATTGCCGTCGGTAAAGGTGTCGGCTAATCCATTGTTGATCGTCTGGATCTCCTGGGTCAGTTCCCGGCTAGCACCCCGGAAATTCGTCCCGTTATCGGTGTAAATTTCGCTGGGTGTTCCTCGCACTGCAACGAAGCGTCGAATAGCCAATTTGCAGGACTCGGTTGAGAGCGAATGCACAACTTCAAGGTGGATGGCCCTCACCGAGAGGCAGGTAAACAAGGCGATCCATCTCTTCACCATCGAACGACCACGTTTCACCGTTACTGGCCCAAAATAATCGAGACCGACGTACGTGAACGGTCGGCCGCACTGTTCCAGACGTGCTAGGGGTAACGGAGCCATTTTAGGTGTAACGGGAGATGCTTTTTTGACCTTACAACTCTGGCAGTCCTTGGCGATTCTACGTACCACTGTGCGAAGATTAGGTATCTGAAAGCGTTGCCGGATCTCGTTTACCACCGTTTCGTTGTTGGCATGTAGAAACTTGCGGTGATACCAATCTACCAAAAGTACAGTCAGCCGGTGGTTACGTGGGAGGATGATGGGAAATTTACAGTCGTAAGCTAGGTCCGGAGCTGCTCCAATACGGCTGTCCACACGTAGAACTCTCTGCTCATCCGCAAACGGCGAAAGCTTGTAGATCTCGCTTGACTTCTCAATCGTCTTCTTCTGGTCCTTGCTGAGCAGCACGGCCACTTCCTCAGGATAGGCTGAGGCTTGCACCATACGCCAAAGAGCTACTTCAGAACGCTGAATTTCGTCCTGCAACAGGCGGCCAGTTTTCTTCGGTTGATCCAGTCTAGGATTTTTTCCATTATCGATGAAACGGATCACGTACGCCAAGGCCCTTACCAAGCGTTCCCACTTGGAATATCGACTGAAGTCTATCACCTGGTCGATCACAATTTCCCGATGAACCAAACAAGCGCGAAGTTCTTCTGTAGTTTCCGCAGACTCCACCTCCATCTTCTTCGGCCATTCTGCTTCAGAATATCGCAGGAAATCCGGTCCTTGAATCCATCGGGACTCAGAGCTGAGGCAGGGACCCTTTCCCCATTTAGTCGCTTCATCGGCCACGTTTTGCTTCGAGGGTATCCATCGCCAGTCTTCTGGATTCGTTTTTGACACTATTTCACCCACTCTGCAGGCTACAAACTGACGGTAGCGTCTATGGTCAGACCGTATCCAGGCGAGCACCGTCTCCGAATCCGTCCACAACACTCGTCGAGCAATGGGTAACGAGTGGGTTTCGATAATAGTCCGCAGCATCCTAGCGCCCAGTAGAGCACCTTGGAGTTCCAACCGCGGGATAGATAGAGCCTTTAGTGGCGCCACCTTAGCCTTAGCCATCACGAGAGCACAGTAGACTTGGTTATTAATCTCCGCCCGAAGATATGCTACGGCAGCGTACGCGTCCTCGCTTGCATCGGTAAAGATATGGAGTTGAAGCTCACCGATGTCCATCGTAGAAAATCCAGGAAAATATGAGCGGTGAATACGAATTTTCGACAGTTCTGCAAACTCCGCTACCCAGCGCTGCCATTGTGTTTGAATTTCTGCAGAAACTACCTCGTCCCAGCCTGTCTGCGTCCTCCAAACATTCTGGATAATGACCCGTCCATGAATCAGGAAGTGGGACATCAGTCCCAGAGGATCGAAGATGCTCATGACGCATCGTAGCAGGTTCCGTTTTGTTGGCATCACGTTACCTGCACTTGCGTCCACCACGAACATAAACTGGTCATCGCTTGGTACCCAGGACATCCCAAGAACTCGCTCAACAATCTTCTCTTTGGTGGCCTCAATCTGCTTCGAATCCTGCAAGCCAGGGTCCCCGACCCGTCGAAGAACGGCAGCAGAATTAGAGAGCCAGTTCCTGATAGTGAAACTTCCATTAGCGTGAACTTGTTTCACCTCCAGCGCGACTTCGATGGCTTCTTCCTCACTGTCGAAACTGTCCAGATAGTCATCGACGTAGTGTTTGAACACGATCGCTGATGCTGCTCTAGGGAAAGTCGTCCTGTGCTCTTCGGCGTTCATGTTCTTGATATGCTGGGCCTGACATGGTGAACAGGTGGACCCGAATGTTCCTACATCCATGAGGAAGACTTGGATGGGTTGCGTGGAATCCTTGCGATACAAGAATCTCTGCGACTGTGTATCCTCGGGCAAAATTCGAAACTGGTGAAACATTTGTTTCAAATCACCACAGATCGCAACTTTGCGTTCACGGAAGCCGAATAGCACTTGCAGCAACGGCGTTAGGAGATCAGGGCCCTTTAAGAGCATACTATTGAAGGAGATTCCTTTGACAGTCGCCGCAGCGTCCCAGACGAGACGTATCTTGCCTGGCTTCCTGGGGTTGCGCACTGCCCCTAGCGGCAGGTACCACACTCTTGCTGGATTGCCTGATTTCAGTTCTTCTGGTGTAGCTAGATGTATGTACCCGCTCTCCTGATATTCGCTGATTTGCCGATGTACGCTGTCCTGGAGTTCCGGATCTGCATTCATTCGCCGTTCGAAACATTCCAATCTCCGTTTGGCCATGGCAAAGCTATCCGGAAATTTGAAGTGGTCATAGCGCCACAGAAGCCCCGTTTCAAACCCCTTCGTTACGCGCCGAGTCGTCCGCTCTAATATTGACCGCGCTCGCTTATCTTCCTCGGATTCTGGGCGCTGGACATCCGCTACTCCCACGCTCTCGACAGAAAAGAAGTCTTTGACCAGGTCGTGCAACTCCCTGTCCTTCTTACATTCGCAGATGTGGAAACTTGCATTAGCCGAAGGGCTGGCGTCAGCCGCTATCCCTGAGATTGTCCATCCCAACCGTGTTTTGCTGCGATGGGGTCGCCTAGTTGACCCTCGCGTATCTTCAGCGCTGTTATCAGGCTTGCGTTGTTCGAACCTATGAGGATTCCGGCCGAAACTGAGTGGTAACTCCGGATAGGAAGTCCTTGCAGGTGAGCACCTTCCGTTAATCGCGCTGTTGTACTTTGTACAACACATGAGAATTATCGATGCTTTGAAACCATCTTTTCTATCGATGTCAACCCCAAATGTATTCTACAGGAATCTTATTTGGAATATTATAAGACCTTTTTTGAAAACAGTATAACTCCTTATAATGCGGAAAATTGAAAATCGCAATATGAAGAACGTACTATATTTAAGATAAGATAGACAGTTGAATGTGAATTAGTGTATTTCAAAATCTAAAAATATGGTGTCTTCGGCAAAGTTACTTGGGATATCAAGGGCCTTCGCGAGGTGATCTGAGAAATTCAGATTTCAGCCGATAGGCGGCGCTAGTGAGCATGTAATTTTTATATCCCATATAACTCAGGATCCTGAGTACTTAGAAAGATGGTGTCCTCGGCAAAGTTGTTTGGTTGGTTAAACACTAACTGATCGCGAGCCGTTTGGTTTGAAACTCCACATCTAGGTGGCGCTAGTGGGCATTGACGTTTTATAACTCATACATCTCAGGACCCTGATTACTTAGAAAGATGGTGTCTTCTGCAAAGTTGTTCAGTAGATCAAACACTAACTGATGAAGACAAGTATGATGTGGAATTCCACATCCAGGTGGCGCAAGTGAGTACTCAAATATTATAACTCATATATCTCGAGATCCTGATTACTTAGATAGATGATGTCTTCAGCAAAGTTGTTTAGTAGATCGAACACTAACTGATGGAGAGCCGTATGATTTGAAACTCCACATCTAGGTGGCGCTAGTGGGTATTCAAATTTTATAACTCATGTGTCTCAGGACCCTGATTACTTAGAAAGATGGTGTCTTCTGAAAAGTTGTTTAGTAGATCGAACACTAACTGATGAAGACAAATATTACGTGCAATTTCACATTCAGGTGGCACTAGTGAGCATTCCCATTTTATACCTCATATATCTCAAGATCCTGATTACTTAGGAAGATGATATCTTCGAAATTGTTGTTTGATGGATAAAGGATGGATGTACTTATCCCGTGACATTAACAACCCTAAGATAGAGTATATTGAAATACGACGGTCAGATATTGAATATTTTACTAAGCGCTTTAACTTCATGTAAAATTAATCAATCAAGTGCAATTTTTAACAAATTATAATCAACTAGTTGTGTAATTTTCAAATTTTGAAAATTTTCGGACGTATAAAAATTTACAGCACGTTGATTTTTTTCTAGATGAATAATAACACGTTCATGCTTTTGCAAATTTACAACTAGCGTCTTCTGGTGGCAGAAGCATGAATCAAATGGTCAATCAACTGAAAGCCCTTGATCTATCAACCAACCTTGCCTAAGATATCAACTTCCCAGGTAATCAGACTCGGAGATATATCTATATATATAAAAATGTAGTGGCATACGTGGGACCGCGCATAACTTGCGAACGGAAGGTCCGATTTTGATCGTCTTAGTTTTGTCTGTCAGTTTTCACCCAAGGAAGGTTCATGAGGCAACAAAATGGGAAAATTGGGAGTTTTTGAAAATTGGGTTTTCATACATTTTGAACGGGGACTGGGGCTTGGCTAGGTACTTGAAACGTCAAAAAACGCAGTAGACAAGACAAAGTTTGCCGGGTACAGCTAGTAAGATATAAAATTTGCATACTCATCAGCACCACTTACTGGCGAAATATTGATTTCAACGACCCATCATATCCTCTTCTAGTAACCAGGATCCTGAGAACTATTGCATATACATTTTTTATGTTCACTAGCGTCATCTAGTGGTAAAATTACGATTCAAACGGACAACTATCTGTTTTCGATCTTTTAGAAGGTCGGCACGAGAGGTAACTTTTCCTCCATTTGGTCTTTGATCTACCAAACAACTTTGCCGAAGACACCATCTTTCTGAGTAAAGTGGAGCATCGTGGCCGTTCGGTTAGCGTTACCAAGCGTGTAACCGCACCATGCTATCCACTGGTGCATGTAATGTATGTCGATTCCATGGTCTAGTGTTAAGTTCTGTTCAGTCTGTACAGCCTCTGGCTGAAGACGGTGTCCCGTGCCTTTTTAATCGAGATCCTGAGCTACATGAGATTAAAAATTTACATGCTCACTAGCGCAACTGTCACTCATCTATAAGCCCTTGATATACCAAACATCTTTGCCGATGACACTATCTTTCTAAGTAATAAGGGTCCAGAGATACATAATATATAATATTTTCGTGCTCACTAGCGCCGCCAAGTGATGAAATTTCAAATTAAACAGCGAATCATCCGTAAGTGCTTGACCTACCAAACAACTTTGTCGAAGACACCATCTTTCTAAGTTATCAGGTTCCCGAGATACATAGGATATAAAGTTTATTTGCTCACTAGCGCCGCCTAGTGGTGGAATTTCCAATTAAACGGCCAATAATCTGTAAGCCGTTTCCCTACCGAACAACTTTGCCGAAGACACTACCTTTCTAAGACATCAGGATCCTGAGATATAAGATATAACATGAAATTGCTCACTAGCGCCACCTAGTGGTGAAATTTCAAATTAAACTGCGAATCATCCGTAAGTCCTTGACCTACCAAACAACTTTGTCAAAGACACCATCTTTCTAAGTAATCAGGATCCCGAGATATATAGAATATAAAGTTTATTAGCTCACTAGCGCCGCCTAGGGGTGGAATTTCCAATTAAACGGCCAATAATCTGTAAGCCGTTGACTTACCAAACAACTTTGCCGAAGACACCATCTTTCTAAGACATCAGGATCCAGAGATATAAGATATAACATGATATTGCTCACTAGCGCCGCCTAGTGGACGTATTACGAAACAACGTTGTCAGCATCAAGTAGCCCATGAAATTTACAACAACTTTGCCAAAGACAGTCCTCCTCTAAACAATCAGGATCCTTAGATATTTCAGAATGTATGGGTGTTGTACAAAGTAGAGATGGGCGAACCGTTCGCGAACGGTTCCGAAGAACTAGTTCTAAGGCGAGAATGACTGAACTGTCGTTCGTTTGAAAAGAACGATAGTTCTCCGTTCTCTAAAATCGAGAAAATTGAATGCCTCGCTGAACTGCTCATTCAGCTTTTCCAATGAAGGAATATTGGGTTCAGAGAGAGCGAATGTTTTAAGTGATCTCTACCCAACCATCTTGCAAAATAGTACTCCGATGGCATGCAGCCGGTTGACAAACGGCAGTTGATTAATACTTGGTCAATGCAGAGTATCAAAAATCCTACATATGTTTGCGAAGACAGATTTGCTTTTCATGTACTCACGTAAATAACACAGCAACATACAAACGTCGAACTTCGGTTTACAAAACAACCATAAAAACTAATGAACGTAAGAACGGTTCCAAAGAACTAGTTCTTTTTAAGGAACTGTTCACTTGAGAATGGTTCTCTTGAAAGAACTGTTTTGCCCATCTCTAGTACAAAGTACAACGCGCGACTGCTCGCGTTACAAAAATTGGCGCGAGTACTGAAAGGTTAACTAACTCCTCGTAGTTCAAGGATTGTTTTGGTAGACTGAGGTTCATCACCGTACGAGTGTCATTTAAGGCATATTTCGAAGAATGCGTGGCCTCGCTGATCTCAATCAGGATTCGTTGAGATTTTGGTTCATGCCGTGTAACGTTATTCGTCCAGGATAGGCAAAGCGGAAGATCTTCCCCGTCGTCGATTCCAAGTTGCTCAGCCACCCAATTCTCTACCAGAGTCATAGACGAACCATCGTCCAGAAACGCAAAGGTTTGTACCGACCTTCCCTTCCAGTACAGGCGCACCGGAAGATACTTGAAGAGAGCAGACTGCATTGTGGAGTGGTGTGCGTTCACCCGTTCACTTGGTTGCTTTGTCATCTCTGTATCTTTCGCTTCTTCGTTGACCACCTTGTTTTGCTTATAAAGAACTGCGTGTAGAAGAGGATGATGGCGCAGCGAACATCCCTCTGTGCCACAGCTGGAATGCATTTTACACGGTCTGCGACCGTGCTTTCCCAAACACGTACGGCAAAGATGATTGTCTTGCACGACCTTCCAACGACGTTCCGAATCCATCTTCTTGAAGATCGCGCAGTCCTTTACCTTGTGCTGCGGGTCCTGGCATGCTAGGCACAAGACCGATGAAGATGACTCCTGTTTAGACGAATGGGTTTTCTTCGCTATTTCCTCCGACGAATGAGCGTTGAGGAAATTTCTTTCCTTTGTCCTCTCGGTTCTGCCTTCACTTCTGGTCGATCTCGGCGGTTTGGTATCCGATATCACCGTGACATCCGAAGCGGCAACGACGAGTGTAGACAGGTATGCCGAGAACGTACGGAGGTCCACTGCTGGAAAATGCCGCTTGTACAACGCCCAATCCAGGCGCAACTGTCCCGGAACTTTTTCGACCAGCTCTTGGAGTAGCACTGGGTTACACAAATGTGCCACTTGACCCGCAGCCTCGAGATGGTCGCAGAGATTCTGAACAGCCATCCCAAAAGAAATTAATGTTTCTAACCTATCTGGCTTAGGCGCCGGTACCTCCCTTACTTTATTTAGCAAATTATGGATAATGAGCTCAGGGCGTCCGAAAAGCATATACAGAGTGGACAACACCTGAGGTACACATGCCGGTAGAAGCAGCCGACTTTTGACTGCGTCGTACGCCTTACCTTGTAGTGCCCGCTGCAGTCGTGCCAGATTTTCGACATCGGTGTAGCCACATGCCGTGGTGGAGTTGATGTAGGCGCTGTAGAACAGAGGCCAATCCTCCGGATCGCCTCTGAACGGTGGCAAATCCTTCGGCATAACCTGCCGAGCCAATAGTTGCTGATGAGTAGGTCCCACTGGAGCATACGGGTACGCGAAGGCGCCGGGCTGTCCGGCGAGTGACTGTTGATCGTAGAGATATGGCTGTCCTGAGAGAGGTTGCTGACCGGGTATTGATGGCTGACCCGGGAGAGGTTGCTGGACAGGAACATACGGTTGGCTTTGGATCGGCGGGATGCCGAACATTCGACTTGGTGGTTGGTATACCGATGAAAGCGGGGGCATCGTAGCGCTTGTTGGTACTGCGCTCATCGTTGCTCCATGATATTGTTGGGGCTGTGTCATCATCGGAATTGTACTGCACGCTGGGATTGGAGCCGGTGGTATGTTCATCGCTGACAACGAAAGTGACGTCATAACTCGACTTCTCGGAACCGCTCCTTGGTTCACATATCGCTCGAGCCCCGGTGCCGAAAAAGAGACGGATGGCACGGAGCTACATAACATCACTGCTGGTGGTATCGTGGATGACACGGACGGCACTGCTGGTATCGGTATCGAAGCTGTTTGGGCCATATGCGGTTGCGCACGAACCGTGGCGGGAGCATGATATGAATTTGCCGAGCTGTTTACGACCGCTCTGGAAATGGGCGTTGACGTTGAATTGGAAGGGGCAGCTGCCGATGCACAGATCTCCGACACAGCTGGCTGTATTAGCGACAGGTTCGTGAGCTGATTTTCCACCCTCTTCATCCATTCTTCTACTCGTCCTACTCCAGAATCTTCAACGATCGTGGTCATTGTCGGTATATCCACATCCCCGCTTTGCAGGATCTGACCTCTCACCTGTTACTTGGCGGGTCGGAAGGACCACGCCTAGCGAGCGAGACTCTTAGGGTCGGCACGTTTCGCTGGTCAAGAACCCAAGTAAAACACTATTTTGATTTTTAACTATTTCTTTAATTTTTTCGAACTTACTGTGTGTGTGGAGTGTCTGTGTGGAGTGTGGAACGTTGCGGCCGGCCGGAAGTGGAGCACTGGGGTGGTTTCCTGCGGGTATCCTGGGCGTTCGGTGGACCAACGGGCTTGGACGGGATGACGGGGTGCGCGGCACAACCTTCGCGCTTGATCTGACCACCGGGGTGGCGTGGTGGCTGATGTCCAGGGGTCTCAACGGGGAATGCCGAGGACTTCGGGTGTTCACGGGACTTTCTGGGCGTCGGAGGGTCCCCAACGCCAGGCGGAACTTCGGGCTGTCCGGGAGGGGCACTAACCGAACGAAAGGCGTTGTTCGGGCCTCCTAGGCGGCGGACGGGATGCCTTACAGGTGTTCACGGGCCACGGGTGGCCACTACCAGGCTGAATAGGCCTATGATAATGGGTCCTGAGGAAAGTGGGGTTATACACAGGGCTACTACTGGGCGTCTCACTAATTGCTGAATCACTCTTTCAACGGCTGAACCATACCTGATTCGATAATTCCTGATTCACAGATCACTTTCTCTTTCGACTAAATATTCAACTATAACTTTAACTTAAACTCGATAGATCAACGGTTAAATTGATTTTGGCGGGCGGATATTTCTATTAACGAACTAGTTGCCTCGAGAGGTCAGAGTCGAAAGACTTTGCTCTTGGCTATCTTCGACTCAGTAGCCTGTCCCCTTTGCCTTTTCCCAATTTCCCTTTTTCTTTCTTCTTCTGACGTGGATGTGTCATGGCGTCCACTTCTCCCCTTTTTGGCTCATTTTGTGTATGTGTTGTCTTAGATCTGTTCAGTGTTGGGTGCATGTGTGTTAACAAATTTTGTTCTGATTTTTATTAATTATCTCTAACAATTTACTAACTTATAACAAATAACAAAATAACAATTTTATATAAATTCTACTAACAAATACTAAACAATTAACAAATTTATTCTCAAAAACAACGTAATAAACAAAGTTAGCGTTTCTCAACGGTAACACCACCTCCCATCTCCCTCTAAAATTAATTGTATAATTTATTATCAATTAATTTTCATAAAGTTTACATAACGAAATAGCATATCAGGTTTGAGTTGAAACTTTCATGCATTCGATTTTCCCAAAAACAGACATTGTCGCGTGTATTCACCAGATAGTTCATTCCTTACATGCTCGGAATGCTATCTTTACCGCTTCTAATACCCGATTCTGTTACTTGGCCTTTTCATCTTCCAAATTACCCAAAACAGTGAAGTTTTGTGAAAGATTACCAACACATTCTTAGTTCGTGTGAAATATCATGATTAGAGGGTCTTGTTTCCCGGACTGAAAAAAATCCCGGGATTCGGGATTTTTAATTTCCAAATCCCGGGATTTCCCGGGATCCCGGGAAAAATCACATTTTGTTAAAAACAATGGAAAAAGTAATAAAGTAATCAATTTCGATCAACTATTAATAATTATTATATTCGAAATAAAATACACACTTCATAGACATTTGATTATATATGGGCAGTTGAAGAAAACCAAAGATATTTGATAATATCCAAATAAAGTACTCATTTTCTTCCGGAGTAGGTCAACTTGGGCTATTCTTTTTTTTTTGTCTTTATTATTGAAACTTTCAGCCTGGGGCTGGTTCGTCTCTTATTTGGGGTATTCTGTCATATTGATCCGATCGAAGCTTTTGACAGAGCTTGATGATACTTCCAGAAAAATCCCTTATAATTTACCTTGATACGTGAATAAGGTCTGAGTGGAATTCCAAGAAAAATACATTTACATTCCTAGAGGAATTATTGAATAAAAATTTTATAGAATTTCTGCAACAATTATACCGCATTTAGTTCACCACTGGACTGCGAACTGCGACTTCATAAGTGCGAAAACGTAAATAAAAGTGCGCGATTGCATCAAATCAGGTTGATGTCTTCGGCGCACTATTTCTTCAATCTATGGTGAACAAGTGCTCTGAAGACACCGAGTTGATTTGATGCAATCGCGCACTTTTATTAGCGTTTTCGCACTTGGGAAAACTAGTGCGATAGTCCAGTGGTGAACTAAATGCGCTATATTAATGAACTCATGGGGTCTATTATGTTGTTTTTGGAAACAAATTATATATTTTTATGACGACGTTTGGATGGATAAAGGTTAGAATGGTGATTTGAAAATTTCAAACGGCAATTTCTTAAGACTTTTTTGTCAGCATTTTATTTTTTCTTTAAGAAAATATGTGAAGCAATTCAACAGTATTTGGAAATAAACTCATGTTAAAATTTCGGAATTCCGATTAGATTTATTGAAAAAACTGTGAAAAAAACCAGAGTCATTCAAGGCAGACCCTCTTCTCAACAAATTTTTAGTGAAAATTATATAAATATCTTCAAAAATAAAAAAAAATATTTCTTTCCTAACATTCCTATCCCGAAACTCCATTGATCATTTTTCGATTTATTTGGGAAGATTACAACCTTTAGAAATTTCTTCAAATGTTTTTCTTTGTGGTTTTTCCAACAGTTTCCACATTTCTATTATTCCTGTAACATTATATTTTCCGATTTTATTGCAGTCGGATATTGTATGTTTCTCTAAGATGCTCTGCTTCGAAGAAATTTCTACAGAAAACGGTGTGCTATTTTATCCTATAAATATATCCCAAAACCCTCTTAGAAATGTCGTCAAAATTATCACTTGAATTATCTTTCGCGATTCTTGCTCAAATGAGTTCCGTAGAAATTTTCACCTAGGCTTAAGAAGAAAATGTCTCAACGAATTTCATCATTTCATTTACGAAATCGTCCTAAAATATTCCATGGATTATCTAAGTCCCGCAGAAGTTAGGAATTATTTATCCGTTTGCCTCTGAAAATTATGCTAATTTTCCTCATAATTTAATGTGTCCAGCTATTGCTCAGCGCAGTAGAATATTATATTACAATAGATTTTTTTTTTTAATAAAACTTTGCAGAAGTTGTAAAAAATCTGCTATTATAAATGTTGAACGTGGACATCACTTGAAGGAATACTATCAGAACAACCTAGTAATAGCTTGAAATAACTCATTTTATTCCACTTTCTGATATTCTGCCAGTTGTTCCGTTTTATTATAATTGTAATGTAACGCCACATAAATGAAAAATGAATGACATCAACTCTGCCAAAAACTCTTTAAATAAAATAAATAAGTAGGTTTAAGTAGAACAAATTATTCCTATTTTTTAAATTTCGGGAAATCCCGGGAATTTCGGAAAAATATCCCGGGATTCGGGATTTTTCAGATCCCGGGATATCCCGGGATTTTTGTCCCGGGAAATCCCGGGCAAGACCCTCTAATCATGATGCAAATCTACCGAATGGATACTATTTATTGTTGTTTTGATTTCAATGTGCATTTTTGGATGGGTTTCTTAGAATTTGGTATTACGGAGCCGTTATTTGGAGTCATAGTGCAGACTTAACGCGTTAAAAAAATCTGCAAACTGCGGAGAAGAATTTGGTCACTACTAGTCATAATTCATTGGACAGTTCTATTCTTCGCACACAAGCCACAATTCCTCATAACAACAGACTATTGACGAGATGATATTCTACTTTTATCGAACAGAGATGGACCTACAACAAAAAAACATGTACCTACATTCATCTACATCAACTTCACACTCGCTCTAACAATTTTAGCTCTTCACATATACAATACGATCATGATCTTGAACAATACTTTCGACCAACGCGGACATGGTGAGGACGGCCGAAATTCTACGCTGCTGGATTTAGTGGTTTTGTGTAAGGAAAATACCGTAATCCCAACCTAACTAGTGGAGAAGATGGTGCTAATTACTCGGGAATACCAGGCTTAATATCTGCGGCAGAAAATATGCCCAAATTCTTGCCATTTTCGTCGGTGAGCTCATATGAGCTAGTGCCTCTTCGCGAAACAACGATGGCGGGCACGTATGCGGGACCAAGTTTAGAATTGTAATGGTCTCCCGCCGAAGACTGGGTGAAATTTCTTTTGTATACCCGCTGACCAACCTGATACACAGGTGCAGGTTTCTGGTAGCGAAGGTTATACGCTCTTGAACTGCGATCGTGAGCCTTTTCTAAGTGTTTACGAACGAGATTATAAACAGTGTCATTGACTCGCAATCGTTGTGCATCTCGGGCCGAATCAGAAAGCACAGACGTATCTGCATCTCTCCTATGCTCTTCGCCAGTAGTGACGATTTCGTGGCCAAATATAACGCGATATGGGGTGAAATTAGTGGACGAATGGAAAGTGTTGTTTATGGTGTGCTCAATTTCGGATATTCTTGTATCCCATTGGCGCTGATCGGATTTTACATAAGTGCGAATGCATGCATTTATGCTCCGATTTAGTCGCTCAACAGGGTTTGCCTGTGAGTGATGACGTGAGTTGGCCCAATGTTTCACTCCATATTTGCTCAAAAAGTTTTTTAAGTCGTGGCTTAGAAAACTTGTGGCATTATCAGTGATGATAATTTCGGGAACAGAATAACGCCTAAACCATTGTTCCTCGAGAATTTTTATGATCAGTTCCGTCGAAATTTTCTTGACGGGAACTAATACTGTCCATTTGGAAAATAGATCAAGGAGTACAAATAGGTGCATGTTTCCAGCTTTCGATCGGGGTAAAGACTGAATAAAGTCAACTGCTACGATTTGAAAGGGCTTTGTCGCTAACCGTGGATTTCCCATCGATGGATGCTGTGACACGGAACTGGGTTTGCATTCCTTGCATACCTGGCATTTCCCTACATACTTTTTGGCCGACTCGGCCAGTTTTGGCCAAAAATATCTAGTCCTGAGTCGCTCAAGTAATTTTTCATAGCCGATGTGAAGTGACTCATCATGCTCGAGCTGAAGCACTCGCTCTCTATCGCTTTCAGGGATGCAGAGCTTCCATTCATGGCGATAGTCGAGCACTTCAGTTTTGTTGGGAACCAGCTTAAATAATTTTTGGTTCTCGATTTTAAAGTCTAGATGATCATCAGGTGAAGTCTCTACCTGTTTGTATAAGTTGGCATACCATGCGTCTCCATCGGAAAGGACCTCGGTTATTTCTACGGAGCGGGAAAGCGCGTCTGGGATGACGTTGTCCTTTCCGCGTCTATGCCGTATCTCCGTATCGTAACCCTGCAATTCAATGCTCCATCTACTCAATCTGGAGGACGTACGCCACTTACCCTTCATGATGTGAGTGAGGGCAGAAGCATCCGTGACAACGGTAAAATGGGTCCCTTCTATGTACGGGCGGAATTTTTCAATGGCGCTTAAGACCGCCAACCCTTCTTTTTCTGAAGCTGCGTAAGCTTTTTGGGCAGGTGACAGTTTTTGAGTAAAGTATGCAATTATTTTCTCACCGTCTTCATGCTGCTGTGTCAGGATTGCAGCGATAGCGCTATCGCTAGCATCCGATTGGATTTGGAAGGGAAGGGTAAAATTAGGGTTTGCTAATACGGGAGAGGCGATCAAACTTTCCTTCAGCTGTAAGAAAGCTTGTTCTGCTCTCGGGTTCCAAGTCAGAGATTTCGTTTTTTTCTTTAAGAGATCGGTGAGAGGCGCAGACAACTCACTGAACCCAGAAATAAACCGTCTATAATAATTAGTCATCCCGAGAAACCTGCGCAATGACTTGAGAGATGCCGGCCTCTCGTAATTTATAATGGCCTCTATTCGATCGGGGTTTGGCTTCAGGCCCTCGGGGGAGAGAATGTATCCCAGGTAGGGTAATTCTCTCACACAAAATCGCGATTTGTCGAGATTGATTGACAGATTTGCTGCCTTCAACCGACGAGCTACTTCGGTAAGGGTTTCGATGTGTGCTTCAAATGTGTCGTTTACCACGACAATGTCGTCGAGGTAGACGAACACATTTGGTTCCAGTTCACCATACCCCAGGACGTCATCCATTAGCCGAGCCAGTGTCGCTGGACTATTGACTAGACCAAATGGGAGCCTGGTGAACTGGAACAATCCTCTCCCTAACACCGAGAAGGCAGTATATTTGCGAGAATCTGGGTGCAATGGTATTTGCAAGAAAGCTTTGGTTAAGTCGATGGTAGTCAAATACTTGCTTGCCCCCAATCTGCTCAATATTCTGTCTTGGTGTGGGAGAGGATAAGCGTCGCGTTTTGTCCTCTCATTAAGGCGTCTCGCATCTAAACACAACCGTACTTCCCCAGTTGGTTTGATAACTGGAACGGTGCTCTGTGACCATTCACTTTTGCTCGGCTCAATGACCTGCTGTTGTAGCATTTTATCGAGCTCTAGATTGATGCGCTTTTGCATTTCAGGTGACGTTGGATATGGGTTAATTCTGATTGGAGCCGACTTTTGGAATTCATCCTTGAGCTCAATCTTGTGAGTTGCAAGTGGAGTTACATCCAAAATTTGCCCCTCAACTGCAATTTTGAATTTGAGTTTTACTTTCTCTAACTGGGCCTTTTGTGTCTCGCTTAAACTTCCCTCGTCCTTCTCACTTTCCTGCCATTCCAACTCATCAATCCTTAAATTTTCCTCCAACTCCTTTTCCCTTCTTCGAGACTCTCGACTCAGGACAATTGGCTGAATCTGGAAGGCTCGCCAAAAGTCATTGAAGCCTAGAATTAATCTACGCTTAAGTTTGGGCGCCACGAGAGTCTTGACAATTCGATTTTCGTTATTAAACGTGATTGGGAGATACACGAACCCCTCAACGTCGACTTTAGACCCTGATGCAGTTTCTACATGCACATCTGATGGAAATATTTTCAGCTTTAATAGTTTAATTAGCTTTTTACACCCTGCTCCTAACACCGAGCAGTGAGCACCACTGTCTAACAAGCCAACAATTTCTCTACCTAGCACACTCACTTTTACAAACGGTCGCGTGTCTCCATCGACCCGAACGAAAAGCTCGTTCACGGTGGACACGGGAGAGTAATCATTCTCAGAGACCGTCTCAAAACCGCTCATCGAAAGTTCTTCTGAGGTCTGACAATTTTGTGAAGGGTTTTGGCGACTTCCTTCAGCTTGCCTCCTCAAGCTGAATCCGCCTCGTTTTTTTGGCACACAGGGCAAGCAGGGGTCATAACATCTCCGAATCCGCAAATTCTGCAGAATTTGCCTTTCGGTTTGGGACAATCTGCATAATGATGTCCACTGGTCCTACAATTGTAGCAAACTCCAATCGGTGGCCGTCGATATTTCTCAGCCATCTGTATCAACGTGCCCTTCGAGGAGCCTTCGACTGGGTCGACAGGCTTCTCTCCCGACTTCTCCCCTAAATTTTTCGTCTCTGTTAATGTTTTGGTTTTCTCTGTTGAATCATTTTTAGGTTTGCTTCGGGTAAAAACTCGCGATGCCGCATTCGGATTTTGAGAGTTACCTTTGGACTTCGACGACTCTGATGCTACAACTTCGTGGAGCTGAGCGCTTCTACCACGAGCTGAATTTTCGTGCGGTCTATGGAACATGGTCCAGTTATTCTCGTCAATGATCCGCCCATACTTCTTCAGTTTGGACAGCGATCTGACTCCGGCACCAGTCATGGCGTTCTTATATTCAAAACGGAGATTACGCCAGATGATGTTAAATTTCCTGCGCTCAGAAATCGACCGAGTCATCGAGTGAAAAATCTTCATAATGTCGTGAAAAAAATCAGTAAATTTTTCCCCTCTTGCTTGTCGTCTTTCGGTAGCTTGTACCTCAAGCTGGAAATCTAAATCGGGGGGTAAAAACTCCCGTTTGAGTTCCCTTTTCAACTCGTGCCAATTCCGAAAATCTCTGTTTTCTACTCCCTCAATAAACCAGTCTTTCGCGCGACCTGTGAAAAGGTGAATTGCGCTCCTAAAAAGTTCCTTCTCAGAGATGTCCTCAGAAATACATCTCATTTTCACCTCTTTCAAGAACTCTGTTAGCTTTCTACCCTGATCTTTTCCATCATATTTTAATCTCCACTCCGCAACAGGTATTCTCTTCATATCCAAATTTCTCCTACTTCCCCTCCTCCCTCTTCTCTTTTTATCCTCACTGCTCGAATCTGAACTACTACCTGAATCTGAACTGTAGTACTCGGAGCTTTCTGTAACCGATGTCGTACTAGAAGTAGTCGAGAAGCTCGGTTTACGATGTCGTCTTTTCTTCTCTCGCTTGGATGACTTATTTCCTTTTTTCCCTGATTTGCTCTGCTTTTTCGACTTACGAGCAACCCTCTCTCTACTTTCCTCGGAACTATCCCGTTTGAATTTCGCGCTGTGACTATCGGAATCGTGACAATTATCTACCTTCCTCTCCACCTTCCTTCCATCTCCTACAGGGGATAGACAAAATGATCGGGACAGGCAAAATTTTCACTTTTCAAAAAATGTTCAATTAGCTGTAATTTTTCGAAAAGTGCATCAAATATTCTCAAATTTTTACTGTAAGTTCTTCAACTAGTTGTGTATCAGTGGACAAAATTTGGAAAAGATCGGACAATTCTTCACGAAGTAATAAAGATTTTTGAAAAAGGTAAAATTATCCGATAGCCAACTTTGAGCTGCTATATCTCCGGATTCAATGAACCGAATGCAATGAAATTTTGACCATTTAAGACTTATATAATGAGCTATGAAAAACCATTGACTTAACTTAATATTCTTAACACGGAAGAAAATTATAACGATTAGATTATTTTTCTAATAAAACACCAAATTATCCAAAACATCAACATCGTTACAAAATTCAAGATGCAAATTATAGCTCATTTAGTTTCCCTCTAATTGACTTATCATATATATATCAGTTTTCGTTTCTTCTGGCTCTAAGCATTTCACCGATTTTTTCTCTACCGGCTCTGGCTCCTTTTTAATACGGTCATTCAGACTAATCAAAACCTTTTCTAATCTCTTTTTCTTTTCCATCGTATCTCGCGCTTCCTTCATCTTTCGTTCCTCTTCCGCAATATGTTTCTCTCGCATCTGCCTTTGCTGTTCGGTAGTCTGTTGCACGAACGTTTTGAAAACCGCGATAAGCTCTAATGGATTTTCCTTTTTACCTTCCTCGTATTCCGAAAGAACTTTTAAAATTTCTTCCGACCTCTTTACTGACTCATTCATCTCTTTCTTTTTCGATTCTAGCAACTGGTGTGCTGCTCCTGCCTGCTCTAACTCTTCTTCTACCTCTTTTGCTGATACCGCTGTCTCATTCAGAACCTCTATTTCGCTTCTAACCTCTTCTAACACGTTATTCAAATCAGATTCCAGTCTTTCGGAATCTTCTGAATGAGTACCACTATCAGTCACTTCCGGGAAAAATCGCTTGAATAGGTCCGCGGCTTGACGACCTATTTTTCCAATTTCGTTTCTAAAATTTTTCGCGCCTGCAGCCTTAGACAAAATATAATTCCGAACTCGATAATGAACCAATCGCGTTTTTAGTTTTTGACGCTGTCTGGCATCTGTTCTAGGATTTTCTAGCAAACCACCTATGACCGTTAATTTTGAACCAATAGTGACTAATTCTTCATCAACATTTTGCCACGGCTGAGAAAAGGCAAACGTTTTTGATTCTCTTTCACCCTTCAATCTATCTTTGAGCTTCCTTCGCTTGATACTCTCGTGTTCATCGAAGTGAAACAAAATGTTCCTGATTAGTAGCTCATATTCTACCTCATCAACCGAAAGATGGGATACATCCATACAGGTGTACATTGTTTGGAGAACCATTGTTCTCTTGAATGGCCGCTATTCAAAGAATAAAAGCTGGCTATTGTGTAAATGATCGCTTTATTCATGCACAATACCGATCGCAAAATAGTCACACAATTCAATGAAACATTCACTTCTCAGGCTTTTTTAGTTGAATCAAGACCCATTAACAAAATAATTTGAATTAAAAATCGAATCGTTTCTAGTTTTCGCTATCTGGTGGGAACACTGCAACACTGTGAGCTTCTGCGAGCGTGCGCGCACTAGTAATATGGTATCTAGAAACTTTTCACTTTACGGGTGGGAACAAATTCGTGCTACCGGCTTGAAATCACTAGCTTTGCAAATCAAATTCTAAAGAAATCTATTGTTCTAATTGGATAACCTACTTTTTATGCAATCACGCGTTTTTCGTGAAATTTACTAATTTGATAACCTATTTTTTCTGCATTCACTTGAATTCTTGACCTGAGCTATTTTAGTTGGGCTAATACTAAACTATTAACAAATTTATTTATTAATAGTTTACAAATTTATTTATTAATAGTTTATTATTATTATTTTATTGATACTAAAAATACTAAACAATTAACAAATTTATTCTCAAAAACAACGTAATAAACAAAGTTAGCGTTTCTCAACGGTAACACACCTTAGAAATTGCCGACTCCAAATGTTGTTTCTTCCTTGCCAGCTCCAGCTTGTGCTGCGCCTCCATCTCCTGCTCCAGAATGACCTGCTGCTCCTGCAGCTGGCGTAGTGTAGCTTTCGTCTTCTCGGAAAACTGCGAAGAACTGCTGCCGATGGGGCTGATAACATTATCGCCCACCATCACAGCCGCTGCACCAGGAGACTTTGGAGAGCTGCTTACCACATTAGTCAGCCCAGTGGTCACAATGGAAAGAATCGACGTTGCAGGAATCACCGTGGTTGTCGTCGGAAGAATGCATGGTGTAGGAGGGTGATTGGCAATCGATGACTTGCAGGTCTCGCATTTCCATTGTCTCACCATCCGGACGCTGCCATCTACTCCCGCACATCCGTAATGAATCCACTCCTCACACGCCGAACATTGGACCATATTGTCCAAACTGTTGGACTGCCGGCAGACTTTGCAGTCATTGCGGTCCGTTTCTGGCATTGCGGATGTCTTGGTATTTCCACCTTGGGCTTAACCTTGAAATTTGTTGGTTCGATGTAGTTTCGGATCCGCCTTATAAAAAAGCCAGTTTTGCCTTTTTCAAGCTGAAAATTGTATTTCATTAGTTTTATTAATTATACAGAGAAATTCAGACTTACGTTAAGGTATCCAACTGTAATTCGAACAATCCAACAAAGTTTTACAATATTTATTTAATTTAAGGAAAAAAACTCGGGAAAAAACGTGTAGTTCACTTTAATTCATAAATTGTGCTGACAGCTGAGCTCTATTCAGTGTTGTTTGACAATCGCTGTCAGGCTCGTAGAGCCTGCAGTAGCTGATGATG
>NC_085137.1:495924035-495980594 GCF_035046485.1 Aedes albopictus | reverse complement strand
ATCACGCCAACTTCCAAGTGCAGCTTTGGCCGTGATGGATAACGCGCAGGTACTCACGACAGCATCCACAAAAAGTTGATCGGTTTCGCCTTTTTTGTCTTTTCTAGTCGTTCTCCTCGCCATCCGCTTACCGACGATCTAAAAATAGATTTCCGAGCTGCCGCAGTTGCTGCCGTCACCAAAACAATCACATTCCGGGTTTGTTAGTGGCAAAAGTGCAGTCGTTTGAATCAATCAATTATTTCATTGTTGAAAATGCTTTGACATCCATGTGCACAACAGAACATGTGCTCGATGAACAAATTGAGATTTGAAATTATGAAAAGAAATCCACGTACTCCGGTGAGACTCGAACTCACGACTCCCAATTCGCTAGACGGGCGCTTCTATTCCTTCAAGCTACGGAGTCACTTAACTATCTCCGTCGCCAGCAGGCCTAGAACTGAACTCGATTCCACAATCGCACATGGTTATCTTCTTTTCACAATCCAAACCCCCTTCGGATGGGATTAGATGAACATCTAACACATTGTCTGTTGTGCACATGTATGTCAAAGCGGGAGAGGAAGTTATTTTTAATTGTCGAGAGCTTCGGGCACTGCCTTCCAATCACTTATTGGTATGGCAATTAGTGTGCAGTCGGACTCTCGACGGGTCGGTCCTCGGCCGACCGAATACGGTAAGGGTGACCGTAGCACCTTACAAATGTCAATTTCTTGATTTTGCTTTGGCTGACCAAGCCATGTGGGAAATTACACTGTTGAAAATGCTTTGACATCCATGTGCACAACAGAACATGTGCTCGATGAACAAATTGAGATTTGAAATTATGAAAAGAAATACACGTACTCCGGTGAGACTCGAACTCACGACTCCCAATTCGCTAGACGGGCGCTTCTATTCCTTCAAGCTACGGAGTCACTCAACTATCTCCGTCGCCAGCAGGCCTCGAACTGAACTCGATTCCACAATCGCACATGGTTATCTTCTTTTCACAATCCAAACCCCCTTCGGATGGGATTAGATGAACATCTGTTTCAATGATGCAGCCATTACTTATACTTGTTTGTGTGTAAACAAACTTTTGTTTACGTTGCCTGTGCAATTTACCACAATAAGGTAAACAAAAAGTGGACAAAAATCGCAAAACATGAAAAAGTTTTGTCTGTCGCATAATTTTAATTTCCGATTTATCTAGGTAGTCAAAGCTAGAAATCGAAAAATAAAGAGTAGTTCTTTCAAATGAGGTAAATTAATTGTTGTTTTGTTGGGAAATCTAAGAGTTCTGGAAAGCCAAAGTTGAGCCATTTGTATGGAGATTTCCATTTTTTGCACTCCGTCACGAAAGGGATATAAAATGTGTGTAAACATTTTCAACCGCCATTTTAATAAGGGAACCTAACTGGCAACCATTTGGAGATGGCGCAACGATCGCATTTATAACGTTTGAGTGCAAATGATAAATGCTAGTAATCCCTGTCATATAACGATAACAATTCAGTAACAAATTTTGAAAACGACGTATAATCAATGCTACACCATTGATTATACGTCGTTTTCAAAATTTGTTACTGAATTGCTGTTGCAACTTGCTGTATAGATGGCGGCAGTGAGCAATGTATTTGGTTTTTACTGTTTTTCCACAAGTTTGAGTTAATTTTTGTTCTAGGATAAACATCTGTTATCTGTGCCTAT
This sequence comes from Aedes albopictus, assembly GCF_035046485.1. Classification (NCBI taxonomy): domain Eukaryota; kingdom Metazoa; phylum Arthropoda; class Insecta; order Diptera; family Culicidae; genus Aedes; species Aedes albopictus. The sequence goes on along the minus strand of NC_085137.1, from coordinate 495,978,899 downwards.
CTCCTACCTACCGTAGACGGCTTGTTCCTGAAGGATTTCTTGAATGAATCCCTAAAGTAAACCCAGTCGGAATTTCTAAAGGGATTACGGAGGAAGGCAAGGAAAAAATCTCAGTAGAAATTTCAGAGAGAATGCTTGGAGAAATTATTTAAAAATTGTAAGACGAAATTCTGGAGGAATCCCAGAAAGAAATATTAGAGGAATCCAAGCAGTAATTTCTGGAAGTGTTCAAGCAGGATTTTCTAGAGGAATACTGTCAGAAATTCTTGGAAGCGTCTCAGAAGAAATTCCTGGAGGAATCCCATATGAAATATGTGTAGCTTTGTGGTCATGCGGCTAGTGTCACCAAGCATTTAGTCGCATCGTGCTTAGGAGCGTAGGTTCGATTCCCGCCGCAGCTATTAGGAAAAGTTTTCGGTCGTGCCACTGGGCGCCGAATGCTAGTCCGCTGTACTTCAAAGCGCTGTACTTCAAAGCGCGACTAGCTCACTAGAAACACTGAACGTGTCCGTGTCTTTAAAATGGAATCCCCGGAAAAATTCCAGTAAAAATTTTCGGAGAGATCACCGGAGGAATTCCTGGAAGAAAACCCAGAAAAAAATCTATGAATTAATTTCCTCAGAAATCGTAGGGAAGCCTTCCTCCCTTTTGAAGAAATATATGACATATGACACGAATTGCTGAAAAAATCTTATAAAAAATGTTGGATAAACTAGATACCAGAAGAAATTCCTAAGGGAATCCTAACAAGGAAAAGGAATTTCTGAAAAAAAAAACCTGTGAAGTAATTGTTTCCCACCAAATTCTCAATTGGCATGTCTGAAGAAATCCTAAGAAGAATTCATGGAGAAATCCTATCAACAACTCTTGGAGATAGCAATCCTAAAAGAATCCTGACAGAAAGAATTGGAAGATATGGAGTAGAAAAGTATCAAAAAAGGAATGTTTGGAAAAATTTTAAAAGGAATTTCTTAAAGATTTTTGGAAAAGCATGGAAAGTATTTCTGAAGGAATCCTATCAACAATGCTAGCAGAAATTTCTTGGTGTATCACAGAAAGGATTCCTGGAGTAATTCCAGCAGGCATTCTTATGAAAATAAAATATCTTATAAAATTGGATTATTTTGAATAAGATAAAAAAAAGATAGACATACGTAGCACTTGAATTATGTCAATCGTACACTGATTTAACAATCAATCCATTTTGTAGTTGGTCGACAGCACATTTTCCTTCGCACTGTTTTGTTCAAGATCGACTTTTGTACACTATACTGTCACCTACATCATAGTTGACCAGACACCGTATTTCTATCACTGATCGTGTATGGTTCCGTGACTATGATTTGGATCGAAAAATAGTTCAAAGTGTTATGTCTGTTTAACTGTAATATAATGTTATTTTTTACAACTGTGTTATAATGCGAAACCAACGTGTTTTGAAAATATACAATATACCTACCTACATTACGTTTTATAATCTGGGGGAAAGTTGATCATTTTTCATCTATTATTTTCAATTTAAATAAAAATCGATTTATGTAACAGAGGCAAAGAACCTACCTTTACAAATGCTGTTAGACAAGAAGTTTTGGATTTGACATTGTGTAGCCCTACACTCTCGGAAAAAATAAAAAATTGGCATGTGTCTGAGATTTTTTTATCTGATCACAAGCATATCTGAGGCTGGTTGTCAACTCATAGAAACTAGAAGAAATCCCAGGAAGACTAACTGGGAGATCTATACTTCAACATTTTTATCGGAAATGGATAACTTAAATGACATTCCAAATTCTCGTCATGAGCTTGAAGAAAGTGCTTCAGCACTTTCAAGCATAATTAAAAAGGCTTTTTATGGTAGTTGTGCACCGGAGAAACGCTCTTCAACTACATTTGTTCCTTGGTGGAATAGTAACCTACAAAAACAGTGTCGTAACACCCGCAAGTTATTTAACCGGCCTAAAAGAACACAAACAGTGGCAACAATACAAAGAGTCCACAATTTATAACAAGGAAATTCGAAGGTCGAAGAGGATAAATTGGAGGCACATATGTGAAAACATTGAAAGTACTCCGTTTGTTGCTAGATTGCGAAAAATCCTCGCCAAAGATCATTCAATAGGTCTTGGAAGAAGACGGTTCTTGTACGAAGAGCTCCGAAGAAATTTTAGAAACAATGATGAAAACACACTTTCCGTGTTCTATTGTTACGTTCACTAAAGATCAGTACATCTGTATCACAAACTGAGGCCAATGAAACCAGGAGATATATTCATGAAGATGAAGATTCAACTGTGTTAGATGGTGCCAGGAGTGATGCAGATTCATGCATTCTGGCCGATCAAATTATTACTGGACAAAAGGTTAAATGGGCATTTGATTTCTTCGAACCCTTCAAAGCTCCAGGTAGGGATGGAATTTTTCCTGTAGTACTGCAGAAGGGTAAAGAAATCCTAACACCTATTTTAACCAAGTTTTTCCGATTAAGCTTATCATTAAGCCATATCCCTACAGCTTGGAGAAAAGTGCGAGTCACTTTTATTCCAAAGGCAAATAAGAAGGATAAATCATCACCAAAATCATTCAGACCCATAAGTTTATCTTCCATTACGTTGAAAATAATGGGAAAACTACTAGGCGAGTATATCAAATCGTCATATTTAGGTAAAAGCCGAATGAGCCAAAACCAATTTGCATATCAAGAGCACTTCACAAGCTGGTTACAAAGTTGGAAAGATCCTTTGAAGCAAACGAGGTTTCACTTGCTGCGTTCCTTGATATTGAAGGGGCGTTCGATAATAACACATCTTACGACTCAATGAGGAGTGCTATGTCAAGACGTGGTTTTGATAGATGCCTTGTTGATTGGATTGGGAAAATGTAATCAAAAAGAGAGAGATATCATCTAACTTTGGCAGCTCATTTATTACCGTTAGAAAAGTTAAAGGGTGCCCACAAGGGGGCGTGCTATCACCTCTATTGTGGTCTTTGATAGTTGATGATGGGTCTCCAGTTAGCCTAGTGGTTGAGGCTGTGGATCGCCAATCCGGAGACGGCGGGTTCGATTCCCGTTCCGGTCGGGATAATTTTCCCGACTCCCTGGGCATAGTGTATCATTGTACTTGCCTCACAATATACAAATTCATGCAATGGCAGGCAAAGAAAGCCCTTCAATTAATAACTGTGAACTGTGGAAGTGCTCAAAGAACACAAGTTGAAGCGTGGAGGCAGGCCAAGTCCCAGTGGGGACGTCGAGCCATAAAGAAGTAGAAGAAGAAGATAGTTTCGGTGACATCTGAGTTGACCAGCAAATTTCTTAACAAATCCAAAGAGTTGGGTAGTGCAAGAGTCTAATATTTAGGCAAAACATCTACACATTTAATCAACACTAAAGGCAGAAATGTCTAAAGGAATTAAAAAAAATATATACTTAATGGACACGAGACTGCTTAGGCGTGTTGGAAGATTTTTTGTCGCGACGCGAGTGCATTGTTGTTATACGACTCTGATCTAAAAATCCGAAATATTACAGGACGTTTCGGATACTAAATATACACGAGCCCCAGAGCTATTGTTTGGTAATAGAACATTTGCTATTTCTCTCCAGTCAGTGCATGATTACGTGGCGAGCAAACTGGATCAAATAGCACATCTATCTGGCTGTAGATACCTAAAGTGAACAAAAGCAATAGTAATTTAGAATCGCTGAAAGTTGGATAATCAATTCGAAACACTCACCTTGTTCCAGCAGATATAGCCACCGATCGTACAGCACAATCGATTCTACCAGCGGAGCAAACATCAGCCGCAATGTGTAGAACTTAACCACCCGTTCCCAGTGGCGCAGATCATTTTCGATTTCTGGCGTTTCCATCGCCGTCTCCGGCAGATCCAGTCCCATACCACTTGTCGCTTTTTCGCAGTACTGTTGAAAAGACGATTCTATAACATTCCCCAGAAAACCATTCCCCAGAAAACCAATCCCCAGAATTCCATTCCCCAGAATGTACCATTCCCCAGAAAACCATTTCCCAGAAACCCATTCCCCAGAATGTACCATTCCCCAGAAATCCATTCCCCAGAATGTACCATTCCCCAGAATTCCATTCCCCAGAATGTACCATTCCCCAGAAAGAAAATAAAACTATTGTTTTATTTCTGAATGGTTTATCTTCTTCTTCTTTATGGTTCTACGTCCGCACTGGGACTTGGCCTGCCTCTCTTCAACTTAGTGTTCTTTGAGCAATTCCACAGTTATTAATTGAAGGGCTTTCTTTGCCTGCCATTGCATGAATTTGTATATTGTGAGGCAAGTACAATGATACTCTATGCCCAGGGAGTCGAGAAAATTTTCCCGACCGGAACGGGAATCGAACCCGCTGTCTCCGGATTGGCGATCCATAGCCTTAACCACTAAGCTAACTGGAGACCCTGAATGGTTTATATTAATCGCTAAAAATCAAATATTTAATCGTAAGAAATCACCGAAAGAAACATCCTGCCAAAAATTCTTAAAAACTTTGGAAGTAAGCATGATTTGCCTTTACAATTTAGATTATTGGTATAATTATTGGCGTCGCAACTGCTTACTTTTTCAACATACATTTTTCCTTCTTTTCTGCATAGGTTGTTCTTTCGAATTGCACTTTTCAGTAAATTATCGACATCAAAATTTCTTACATTTTCTACGTAGTTTTTCCTTCTTTTCTGCATAGGCTGTTCTTTCGAGTTACACTATTCAGGTAATTATCGGCACCACAAGCACAGGTATTTAGAAATTTGAAAAAAATATTAAATAAATATTTTAGCAATTTTAACACCGGTGGAGGCTGTAATGCCCATAATTTCCCGAAAAAGAAGGGAGAATCTATGTTAAAAAAGTATATACGCAGTTGCGATGCCGATAATTTCCTGAAAAGTGCAACTCGAAAGAACAGACTATGCAAAAGAAGGGAAAATTGTTGATGAACATATAAGCAGTTGTAATGCCAACAATTCTTATAACGACTCAAACATTTTTTTAACGAAGAAGGAAACGTAACACTCTGATAATTGCCATCGTACAGGGGATGGCCAAAATGTTTGGGATAGGCAACTGTTTTTCTCTCACAAAAAACTTCAACAAGCTATAACTTTTCATAAAGCGCAACAAAAAATCTCAAATTTTGACTGTTTGTCAACCTGTTATGTGTGCATCATTGGTACAAATTTAAGCTCGATTGATTAATATTTCGCAAAGTTAGAACCGTTCGGGTAAAACACTATTTTTCAAACAACTCATTTTTGAGCTGTCATATCTCGGAAACCAGTGAACCGAATTGAATGAAATTTTGAACGTACACTAACAATATGTAAATGCTTCACAAACTATTAAAACATAGGTACTTTTTAAACATTGTAAAAAGTTATCATGGATTGACACTTTTTGGATTTTTCTCGAAAAAATGTAATTTTTTTACATCAATGTCAATAAATTTTAGTGTTGATATCCAAAGATTTTGCACTTCTGTTCTCAAGTTATCTCTAATTAGATATATTAGAGCCTATTAAGATTGAAAGAAGAACACTTTTAGTAATGTTTGTGTGGTGTTGTAAATTTGACTTATTTTCCTCTATATGGGTAAAAATTTCAAACCGGTATAACTTAATTCGCCGTGAGAATATATTACATTTTATAACGTCATATCAAGTATCAATATATTGTTGATGAACGTTAAAAAATTCATTCAATTCGGTTCACTGGTTTCCGAGATATGACAGTTCAAAAATTAGTTGTCTAAATAATAGTGTTTTACCCGAACGGTTCCAACTTCGTGAAAAATTAATCAATCGAGTCCAAATTTGTACCAATGATGCACATATAACAGGTAGACAAACAGTCAAAATTTGAGATTTTTTGATGCACTCTATGAAAAGTTATAGCATGTTGAATTTTTTTGTAGGAGAAAAAAAGTTGCCTATCCCAAACATTTTGGCCATCCCCTGTACTTCGATTTAACGGTTTATTTGAGGGTTGACCAACTGCCAATCTGCGGCGCTCGCATCGTTTTTGTTCGAGTTTGACACTACTGCCACCTAGTTGATGGTTGGCCAAATTCAGTCCTTTTAGAATTAAGCGAATCTGTTTCCGAGACTAAAATTTGAATCGAAAAATGTTCGAAGTGTTACGTCTGTTTGTCTGTGGTGACATTGTTTTCCTTTCGGCATTCAAAAACCCAACACTGTTCCTTTTTTTAAACAAGCTTTTTTTTAGAATTTAGGCAATTGGTACAATTATAGGAATTATAACTGCTTTCATTTTCAACATAGATGTTTCCTTCTTTGCTGCATAGGCTGTTCTTTCGAATTGCACTTTTCAGGAAATTATCGGCATCACAACTGCTTACTTTTTCAACATAGATTTTCCCTTCTTTTCTACATGGGCTGTTCATTCATTGCAACTCGAAAGCAATGTTTAGGTAATTATCGGCACCACAAGCACAGGTGTTTAGAAATTTGAAAAAAAAATATATAATAAATATAACATCAATTTAACACCGGTGGTTGCAATAATGCCCATAATTTCCTGAAAAGTGCAATTTGAAAGAACAGCCTATGTAGAAAAGAAGGGAGAATCTATGTTGAAAATGTAAGCAGTTATAATTCCAAAAAAAATACTAATTGCCTTAATTCTAAGAAAAAAATTGTTTTAAAAGAAGGAACATTGTTGGGTTTTTGAAAGCCAAAATACCTTTTTCCTTCTTCATTAAAAATATTTAGAATTGCTGGCATTAAAACTGCTTATACCTATGATCACTTTTTCTATTCCATAGTATTGGAATAATGGTAAAAGCCCTTCTCATACCGCATGAATGAAGGGCCTTTGAAGCGAATAATTAGGAGCATCCATTGGGATGGATTCCTCCAACCATTTGCGTAGAAAAACGTGGTCAGTTGAGTCTTTCCGAGTAACTCAAAGTTTTCGACAGAAAAATCTTTTTAATATAAACCGACCATAGCACTATGGGGAGGCTCCATACAAAGTGGTGGCCAAAAATTTTTTTTGGGTTTTCCGCATTTTTTGGAAGTATTCTAGTAAGATTAGCATAACATTAGTCAAATTTATGTATTTTCATCACATCTGGAAGCTCCCAGCCAGCAGTTTGGTTGCTATATCTAATTTGCAACTGAAATAGTCACACATATATAGCACCAAAGAAATCGTATTCAATGCACGAAACAGGCATATACATACTAAAGTGGAGGCCATAGCGAAACATATATACGATTACTGCGATTCCATCCAACATGATTTACGATTTCTCGAAAAATTACTACGATTTCGCCGATTTTATGCGTCTAAATATACGATTATGCATGATCTTATTACGAATGAGATTACCAATATACGACTCAAGATTTTCAAATAAAAAAAACCGATTGGTGTTCAGCGGGAATCGAACTGAGGTCCTTTGATTGAGAACTGCGCGTTATCTCTATTGGCTATATTGCCAAGTTGAAAAAAGAGAGTTCAAAGTGAATGGCATGAAACGAATAAAAATTAGTATGATACGGTGCGAGATTTGTGGTGGGAGCATTGTTGTTGTGCATTGAGTGGCACCAAAAGTGGTGCCCTGCAAGAGGCCCGGAATTCACATCGTTGTTGAAATCTATGTATCACTTATTGTAAGTCATCTGCTAGTATGAAAACCTATAAATTTATTTGGTTGAAATTATTCAGACCCCCTCAACTCCATCATTTTCTTGGAAACACGAATACAGCGCCATCATTTAGCTTGCGGATGAATATAGAACCATAAAATCAGCATAAGAGTGCTTTGCTTCTCGTGGTTGTTATGGTAGCTACGTTGTTACTTGTTTGTTATTTCCTTTCGATTCAGACGTGTGATGTGAAAAATGTACACAGGTACGTTTGTAAAGTGCATGAACTAACAAATTACTTACAATTAAAACTTCTTTTTATACTTTCAGGATGATGAGATATTTATTGTAGTTGCCGCCAATCCCAATGGACCATGAATCATCTAGATCGCGATATGAATGGATAATCTTTAGCGATCATCAGCTTGACCACACCGGGATAGTAGGTCAAAAATGAATCATCGATGTCCGTAGACCAGATCGAGGTGAAGCCCGGAGCATCAAGATTAATATGCGCTGGGGCACGATTAACAATCAAGTGAAGATACTGTTCGGAATTTGCATCGGTTAACCCCAACTGGGTGCCTTCGAATTAGAGAAAATAGTTAAGGATCCGTTTGCGGTTCGAAAACTGAAAGACACCTCAATCAACCTGAAGATTGGATTCCGTCGGACATCTTACCCTGATGAAAGTGTTTTTACTCTTTTGCTGAAATTTATTTTAAATTCTCTCAATAAAATCATGACAATTCTGCGTGTTTTACTGAAATAAATTTGGAACGAAAAGCTTCAGTAATGAAAGATGTTTTGCGTTTTCTATAATGAGCTGTTTCTCTCTCCTAGCATAGATAACTTTCTCCACAACTGCGATCGGGGTTTGAGCAACTGGCAAAACGGTTCCTAACCACTTCAGTTTTTCCCAGAAGCTGTGGGTGTGGTAAAGTTTAACGGTTGAAAATTTATCAACTTCGACGTTGATGTCGGAATATTCTCAATTGCCGGATGTTATCACCTAAATTTCATGGGTTAATTGATCCGAGAGATCCTTGAAATCTTCATCCCCTTTTTAAACGGAATACCTGCCACCAAATATGCCATCAATCCGTTACAAATCTATTGGGATGCCCGGGTCCGGAGGTTCAGATCGACCTACACAAAACAACCCAAGCAACACACATGTTATAATATAGTTACGACAGCGCAAGTTTTGGTTGTATAGCAGTTTATTTTACGTAATTCCAACATTGTGTTGAAATAACGTAAAATAAACTTCTATACAACCAAAACATGCGCTGTCGTAACTATATTATAACATGTGTGTTGCTTGGGAAATCAAATGTCATTTGCATTTCCATAAGAAAAATCTCAGTATGCTTAGTGAAATGCAACCTCGTAGTTCTATATTGTTACCCTGCGTGGCAGCACAATCACAAAAAAGACATGTTTCCTATGATTCATATGGAAAACCCACTCACATGGCCATCTTGTTAATCGGACATCTTTGAATTATTGCTACCATGGTTGAAATGTGTCAACAACAACAAAAATACAAATTTGTGATGAATACCATTTTTTATTTTCTCCATCATACAAATATGTAAACAAAACCATTTACGGTTTCCGAGATAAGGATTCGACTATTAAAAGTGCAGTAACAATCATATGCGACTGTAAAAATGAATATACGATTTCTACGATTTCATTCACTGCGTATACGACGCAAGTGTGACGCAAACGATCAATATACAACATTGTTATAGTTGTATACGATTTCACCGATTTTCATCATACCTTTAGGTAGCAAGCTCAATTTAGCAGATTCATGTACGATGTGAAGCAACGATTTCCGCGATTTAAAGAAATCATATATACGATGCTAGCGAACTTGCAGCTTGACACTAAGAATGTATGTTTTTTTTCACGATTGTATCCGATTCTGTGCGATCCTACCGATAGTATCTCGCACCTTTTATGATCGGAGACGACTATATGAAACAAAATCGCAATTAAAATTTAATTTGGCATGAAATGCGATTTTACGCAATCATTGTCAACAAATATACATATTATTATACAATTCTGATTCGATGTATAAAAATATACGATTTTTTTCACACAATAATTAACGATATGTGGTTGGCTGGGCTGTAACTAGTATTTAACCCATAGGAACTACTTATTCCTGAACAATTAACTTAAACGTTTTTTTTTTTGTTTTTGAGGCAATTCAAATGCAAATCAAAACTAGAATAAGATTGCCATGCATTAGAATCACCCCCCCCCCTCCCCCCCTCCGATGCAAATCTGACCCCCCTCCCATTTTTCAAATGTTATATAAGAGTATTGTTTTATCGATCATGTATTTCGGTAAAGAATTGTTTATCTGCCAAGAGCCCCCCCCCCTCCAACTTATCTGCCTCCACCCCCCCCCCCCCCTACTGTAATATTTGTTCAAACTCGTCGAAAGGATACTTTTATAATATGCTTCTATTATTTTACTGAACACATATCAGCTTCAATAACTAAGTTGATGATTTGTCTCCATGTTTTATACTGCAGGAATGAATATACTGCTAAATAGAACATCATTTTCATTGATAAATTTCCATCACAAATTTTATTAATTAAGTTTTAAGAGACAGAGCTTAATCAAATTCACAAGCAATATCTACTCATTTTTCTGTTCAGGTGACATCATTCCATTTAAATTTTTGGGAATTGTAAACATTTTAGATTCACTTTCACGATTTTTTAGAACATGGCCAATCAAATTCACCATATTTGAATCGTTATGTCTATATGCAGTTTTTCTTATGTCCACATTACCGCCAAAAATAACATCGTTTCCAAATTCCGAATAAGCGTCGCGCCAATCGTTATTTTATTTTTCAAAGCTTTTTTTGCGTGAGTCTTTTGCTATGCATTGTAAAAATATTGTGCTACGTACTTCAACTTTTGAGGTACAGTAGACGTTCGATAACTGCAACATGTTTGCGTTTCATTTAACGAATGAAATTCGATAACTGCAAAAACTGGCAGATGTCATAGAACTGTCAGTTGCTACAGAATGCAGTCAATATGCATTTGATAAACATCACATTGCAGCAAAAGTGCATGAGAAAAACATCGCATCGCTGTTGATATTTCATTATGACGGATAGCGGTGCGATAACTGCAAAATTGTTGCACTTAGCGGACTTACAGTTAAAAAGCATTGCAGTTATAGCTTTTGCACTAAGCGAACGTCTACTGTAGTCGTACTTCTTTAGCAAGGTCAAAATTATATTTTGCCTTGATATAGTCAAATACTTTTGTTGCATTAACTATTTGAGATTTTTTTTAGATTTAAAGTAACACCACAGATAAACAGACGTCTCACTCTACGCAGTTGCCATCGTTTCCCTTTTTAATGCAATTAGCAATGGACGATTGTGTTTTCGTGATGATGATTTTTATCGCATTTTGTCCCAAGTGATATGTCTGTTTGTCTGTGATAACACGATGCTCCAATGTTCCATATTACCACAAACAATTATTTTCAGATTTGTTTGCGTTGAATTAACTAAAGCCTGTATCTGCAATAATCGGGACACAAAAGTATGGCAGTAACTCTGTACTGAGTCAATAAAAATTGGCCAAAAAATAACTGAGAACTCTTTGATGTATGTTTATTATTTGTGCAAAATTTCATAAAAATCGATGCATTACTTTTAACTGTGGATGAGAAACAAACAGACCATGTTTTTAAGATTTTGTACAATCATCACCTATTTTCATTCGCATGCTAGATGGTTCTTTTCCGCTACAATTCAAAGTTCTGTGAGGATAATTATGAAACTTCGTGAGCAGTTATGATACTTATAGAGACACTTTCTTGCAAAATTTCATCAACTTATATCAATTGGATTGAAAGTTACTGGTGTTGATAGGGGATAGTGTTAGTGAAAATGTTTCATGTTTTTTATGTGCGATATTTGCCTATTCATAACTTTTGAATATCTCTGTCAATTTTCATGAAATTTTCACAGAAGGTAGTTGATTACGTGTATATTATGCCTGCCAAATTTGATGATTATTGGTGTAGTACTTTCAACAATACAATCGAAACAATAAGGGGGGCTCACTAATTGTTGTCTGAAGGGCTAAAATCACGGTCAGCCCCAATATATGTTTCGACTATAAAATTGTTGATAGTGCATCGATTTTTTTGAAATTTTGCCTATGTAAATAAAGTAGATTGAGAGGTTTGTGTTCAAAATTTCAGTCATTTTCTTTATCAAATTCAAAAGTTACAGCGCTGACAAGCTAAACCAGGGGCTGTACAAAATTCAATTGCTCGCGTTCTACTGTTTCATTGCTACAACAAAAGGTACTTCACCGATTCACATGAAATTTTGCAGGTGAAATGAACACATTTTAAGATATTATCAGGGAAAATTTGAGCAATTTTAATGTATCTATTGCAGAGTTACAGCCATATTTCTGTGTCCCGATTATTGCGGATACAGGCTTTACTGTGCTATATTCACGTTGCTAGCGTTGAGATTGAAAACGAACTTATAAATTGAAAATATTATCCTCGTCTTTTAAGTACAAGTAGGTAGTTTTTAGTAAAATTAATATATAAGATGTGGTGTTTCTTTCCCTGTTGCTAAATGTGTATTGAAAATATAAACAAAATTTTCGTGAACAAAAGAAGTATTTCAGTCCAGATGGGTTGGAACGATAATTTTCGGTCAGTTTTTACCCATTTTTAATATAAAAGTAATTGAGTGTGTAACATTTTTAAGACTTAATTTTACAATTAACAGTACCACCTTTGAAGCACTGTTTAATTTGTACGATTTTTTTTTGTATGTGCTCGCATAATCAATAATCATAGTTAACAAAAAATAAAAAATAAATCAATTTTTCGGGCTTGGGTCAAAATGACGCTCATCCGCAGCTATCCGCAGCTGGATTCGCGTTCCGCAGATACTATAGACCCCATACTAAACTGTGGAGGCGGTCTCTTGAGACTGCTCGACCCTGCTTGTTAGATATAGACCAACTTAGGCAAAAAATGTTGTTTTTGTCAATAATTACTCATTTTTTTACTAATTTCAATTAACCGTATAACCCCAACAACACACCCATTTTAAAGTTCAGACGTGGATTCAAATCCAAAATTAAACCGTTTTTTCACTGAGAAAACTACATTTGTTTAAAATGCATTTTTCTACAATTTTCACTATTTTTCAAAGTCTGATATCTGTGGCGCAATGAGTTTTCATCACAGAGGGCTGACATTTTGGGAATCTAGGTTTGAACTATCTGGCTCTCAAATGGTATATAAGACACGTCATTCAAAGCAAGTCAATTTTTCGATTTTTGGCCACCACTTTCCCCATAGTGCATAGACTGGTCCATTAGCATCTTGTACACTGAACAACATAAGAAGAAAATGCGTTTTCTCTGTAAATTTTGCACGTCACTTTTAAAACTTTATTCATCGTGAAACAAGTGCTGCACAATTTTCACAAATCTGTCAAAAACAAAACATTTTATAGCAACGCAACTGGAATGATGACAGTTTGTGAACTTTCAAGATAGGTTTAAAGATCAACATGCAACTGTGTACAATGGTAATTAAACGTTTGAACCATTGTAGAATATTTTTATGGATATACCGTATAAGAAATAGATGTTTGCGCGTAATAACACTATAATGTTAAAATCCTTGCCTATAACATATCATTATGATCAACATTGTACTGATTGTGTATCGAATTAAACTTTTTAGCCGAGTATATTAAGCTTTTCTGGGGAATGGTACATTCTGGGGAATGGATTTCTGGGGAATGGTGCATTCTGGGGAATGGATTTCTGGGAAATGGTACATTCTGGGAAATGGTTTTCTGGGGAATGGAATTCTGGGGATTGGTATTCTGGGGAATGTTATAGAATCATCACAACCCATGCAGAAAATATTTTTATGTTGCGAATTAATGCTTAAAACACAGGGTGGCCATCTTGCCCCACAAACCCCTAATTCTGATAGGGGGCAAAAATAATTTATTGATTTTTTTTTTATTATTGGTGACATCTGAGTCGACCAGCAAATTTCTTAACAAATCCAAAGAGTTGGGTAGTGCAAGAGTCTTAATATTCAAGCAAAACATCTACACATTTCATCAACACTAAAGCCAGAAATGTCTAAAGGAATTTTCCAAAAAAAAATACTCAAACGACACGAGACTGCTTAGGCGTTTTGGAAGATTTTTTGTCGCGACGCGAGTGCATTGTTGTTATACGACTCTGATCTAAAAATCCGAAATATTACAGGACGTTTCGGATACTAAATATACACGAGCCCCAGAGCTATTGTTTGGTAATAGAACATTTGCTATTTCTCTCCAGTCAGTGCATGATTACGTGGCGAGCAAACTGGATCAAATATCACATCTATCTGGCTGTGGATACCTAAAGTGAACAAAAGCGATAGTAATTCAGAATCGCTGAAAGTTGGATAATCAATTCGAAACACTCACCTTGTTCCAGCAGATATAGCCACCGATCGTACAGCACAATCGATTCTACCAGCGGAGCAAACATCAGCCGCAATGTGTAGAATTTAACAACCCGTTCCCAGTGGCGCAGATCACTTTCGATTTCTGGCGATTCCATTGCCGTCACCGGCAGATCCAGTCCCATCCCACTTGTCGCTTTTTCACAGTACTGTTGAAAAGACAGATTGGTTACCTTCGTACTCCTCACTCCGGAATGTTTCAGGTGTGGGTAAAGCTGGACGATAATTTTTTCCACCGCCGCTCGGAAGGCGTGAACTTTTAGCTCTTGGTAGTCGCTTCCCAGTTTGCTGTAATATTGTTCGATAGCGTGGCAAGCTATTTCTCTGGCTTCGTAGCTCAAATGCAGCTCACGTTGCTTACAAAATGCGCTCAGTGGGAATCCATAGTTCGAACACTTGTCCTTAGCTGTAGTCAGTTTCATGTAACAACAGCAAACCAGTTTGATAAACTTCGCTTCTGGGCAGGACAGGAAGAGCTTCATCAGGGAGACTGCTAGATCTCCGCAAGGATGCAACCCAACAAGTCCGAACTGAAGCGGGGCATCTTTCTCAACGTTGAAGGCGTCCCGAAGTATTTCAACGAACTGACCTGGGTCGATTTGTTCCAGATTTACTTTTCTGTTTAGGTGGACAGGATGATGCATCGTTTCGACTTTCAATTTTCGCTTCAATCGAGATGATAGCTCTTCATCCTTCAGTCTGGCCGATTCCACCAACTTTTCGTCCTGTTCGATACAGCAAACCCTAAATCCAAATCCATAACACAGTGTTCGCGCCAGGTTACCCTGTCCCGAACCAATATCGACCAAATATTGCACATCAGTCTTCCGGCCGGTTCTCCAGCATTGTTCGCAAAATTTCTCAATCTCGTGCCGTTTTTTCAGCTTCACCGACTTATCGAATAGCTTCTGCTGAGCTTGAAAATGGGATCGTTCCTGTTCCAACTTTGTTCCCAAGTTAGCTGGTTCATTGGGAAGCTGCCTTGCCAGGCAATACTTCCGAAACAGCACTCGCAAAGCCAGAACGGACAATGGCCACAGGTGGGTTTCCGCTTCTTTACCGGTGGTTTCGTCCGATAACAACGCTTTTAACTTCCGGATGTCCACGCCATCGAAACACAGCTTCCAACTGTTGGGCAATCGGTCCCAGTGATTGGCCACGTAGAAGTCCTGAAGAAAAAGTACCAGAAAAGTAAAATTGCAGCAAACAAAACACACAATAAAATACTCACCAAAACGTATGCATCAATCAACCAGCTGTAGTTACTTATAACTTTGATTGAATCTTGCAGTTTATACTGCAATTCATTAATCAATTGATTTTTATTCATAACTTTTCTTCAAAACTCTTCAGCTCACCCATCACCATCCGCCACGATTCGAACAAAGTCGATTGATGATTGTAAACAAACGTGCGTAAAACAGCCAGCACGAACCAACTGACTGCATGAATGAACCTAAAATAACGGAGCTACCCGAATGAGTGTCGGACACATCGTCGTCGCCGTCCGACAACAACCAAAAAGCTCCGATGTCGTGATCAAAGAGTGCACGGAAAAAAGATAGTTTTTTTTTTAACTCAAAGAATCTGCTTATCCATCAGTCGACACACAGGTCGAAACCCGGAATTTGGTGCGAGCAAAATTCGATTTTTCTCCAAACCCTGAAAAATAACAATAAAATCACCATAAACTTTTATCGAATTATAATAAATTCTATTGTTGAACAGTAAATCATATTGTGTAGTTAAAAAGCCATATTGAAACTATAACACGTCGACAATACAGTCAATGACGCTAGAAATTTCAATGATATTTAAATAAAAACATCAAAATTAATACTTCGAATGAGTGTAATCACCAGTGTACACTCAGAAATAAAAGTATGCACGGAATAGGGTACTGCATGAATTTCTCTCCTTCTCTTTCACTCTAACAGAAATTTTGTAAACAACAAGGCCACGAAACTTCAAAATCCCATACAAAATCAAAACAGTGCAGTGCCCTATTACTATTATTTATGCATTTTGTATCCGCATCTTTCTCACTCTCTTTCTGTTTTCATGCTATCTGCCGTTAAGCCTGGGTTGAAGAGAAGTGTTTCGTCAACCCAGGCGAAGCACCAGATAGCATGAAAACAGAAAGAGAGTGAGAGAGATGCGGATACAAAATGCATAAATAATAGTAATTCCGTGTATACTTTTATTTCTGAGTGTAGGTACCATTTTATTCCGCCCTCTTTTGCTTATCCTTTGACAGGTACGCGTATTTCAACTATCCCTTTGTAATCTTCCTCAGTGTTAGTTTCCCACTGACATGTGGATATCTGACACTGAGGAAGATTAGAAGTGGTTGTCGAAATACGCGTATCCGTCAAAGGATAAGGAAAATAGGGTGGAATTAAATGGTACAGCAAACTGATTACACTCATTCGAAGAGGGTATTCTGCTTAGAGGGTTCGAAAAGTCGGTACAAAATAAAATGAATAGTTGACTTGAATTTGTTCCTGAAAATTTTTCTATTGATAAAATACATACCAACCCCAATTTTCTATTGAAAACGTGTCATTTACAATAAATATTATGGTGGAAAATTTAATACAAACAACGAACAAAATAATAGTCTATTTTACGAAACGACAACAGTGTTGATATTGATATTAACACTCACGGACTTGGGCGCAACTTCCAGCCCAATTTTCATTCATGAAATGAGCGATCAGCTGATCCGAAACGTCTCGTAAAATGGCTCATTAAAATTTGCAGCGAAAAAAAATGTTTTTTCAATTAAGGATTTTCTTTATTTGCTGTCATACATCGTGCAACCCCTCGGTGAAGGCAACGCGTCGACATGCGAAAAGCTTTTCGTTTGTGAACCGTCAACAACGGGAGCTTTCGCAGATTCTGACGCAGACTGCGTTGTTTTGTTCGTTCGTCGTCGTGCAACACGAGAGAAACGTCAGACAGTCCTGGCGATCCGAAACACCACATGAAATTCTTCCACTCGTCGTCGTAAATACCTACATCTACATCGGTCTTCAGCGCATAATCAAAGTTTTTATCGCGGATTTTTTTTGGATTCCGTCGCTGGCGTAGTGAATAATCGGTTGTCCGCGGATTGCGTCGCGTAGAAGTGTGGACCCTGTAAAACGTACATGTGTTTCCCGCATTCAGATTTAATCTGATTGCTTCTGTAGAGGTATGTTTATGAAAATGTAAATTTCGAACCGATCCATGCAGTGCACAGTGGTTCAGATTGGGGTCGGAGCTGACAGTTATTGAGAGATTTAAATTTACAGATTACAGGCCAAACATTTCAAAAGGTCCTATTTGCATTTGAGAGGCTCTCTTTGTTCACTTTCTCTTTCCATTATTGCAATGTAATAGTACACTTTTCAACGGGTCTGGTACGTTTGGCATAGGGCCGTTTGGCATAATGCCATTTGGCATAAGGACGTTTGGCATAAAGGACACTTGGCATAAAGGACATTTGGCATAAAGGACGTTTGGCATAATGGACATTTGGCATAAAGTACGTTTGGCATAAAATGATTTCAGTAAAAAAGTGAACTACATACTTAACGTAAAAGAAGGATAAGTATACAGGGCCCATATATCCGAGGCGGTAAACGCACGGGTATTCAGCATGACCATGCTGAGGGTGACGGGTTCGATTCCCGGTCGGTCCAGGTTCTTTTCGTAAAGGAAATTTCCTTGACTTCCTTGGGCATAAGAGTATCTTCGTGCCTGCCACACGATATACGCATGCAAAATGGTCATTGGCAGAGGAAGCTCTCAGTTAATAACTGTGGAAGTGCTCATAGAACACTAAGCTGAGAAGCAGGCTTTGTCTCAATGAGGACGTTACGCCAAGAAGAGAGGAGAGAGAAGGATAAGTATACAAAAGAAGGATAATACATTATAATGCATTAATTTTTATGGATATAATATGCAGACTAGGATGATTTGCTGGAAAGAACCATTACCGGAATCTAAATTGCTTGTATCGATGAAGAACAGCCTATATACAAAAGAAGGAACATTCTCCTTCCGAAAAAAAATCAAATTCACGGAAGCAAAATGTTATTTCGAAAATAAGAGATCCAATATAATGCACCAACAACAAATTTGCCTTCTTTCCCTTGAAGGCTGTTCTTTGATTTTTCTCCAGAGGGAAAATATATTTCACATATTCTTTATGCCAATCGTCCTTTATGCCAAACGTCTCTTATGCCAAATGTCCTTTATGCCAAACGTCCTTTATGCCAAATGTCCTTTATGCCAAACGTCCTTATGCCAAATGTCCTTATGCCAAACGGCCTTATGCCAAACGTACCAGACCCCTTTTCAACTACTGTTGCAGTACAAATCAAAAGACGATTGTTTTGACCATCGTTCAATGCAAGGAGACAATCATTATACAAATAAACAGCTGAGATGTTAACGAAAGAGAGGGAAACCAAAGAGAGCCTCTCTTCTGCAGATAGGACCTTTAGACATATTTGGCCTGATTAAATTTTCATTGTGAATATCGTTTTTGGTTTTATGTTTCAAGCCAACTTACATTTCCTATTAAAATTTTGGTTTCACCCCCTAAAAACATGATATTTTTTAAGCTCATACCTATCTCTTTATCGAGTTAAAGTACATGAAGTCGTCAAGCCTATCCTCACTGTCTCCCTCCTCAGATATAGGGAACGTTCAAAAATTACGTCCATGATTTGGAGGAGGGGGGGGTCTAGAAAAGTGTGACAGTACGTGTATTAGGGAAGATTCAAATATAACGTCCGCATTGGCGTAACTAGGATTTTTTCCTGGAGGGGGTCCAGGGGGGGCCTGACTTGAGATGAATTTTAAGCGGGATGGGCGCCCGATAAGTGAATATGCAAATCAGTATTGTAGTTTTGAGTAATCAAAATGACTGTTACAGATTTGTTCATAGTTTTGTAAACTACAGGGGATGGCCAAAATGTTTGGGATAGGCAGCTTTTTTCTCTCTCACAAAAAAGTTCAACAAGCTCTAACTTTTCATAGAGCGCATCAAAAAATCTCAAATTTTGACTGTTTGCCAACCTATTATGTGTGCATCATTGGTACAAATTTGGGCTCGATTGATTAATATTTCGCAAAGTTAGAACCGTTCGGGTAAAACACTATTTTTCAAACAACTAATTTTTGAGGTGTCATATCTCGGAAACCAGTGAACCGAATTGAATGAAATTTTGAACGTACACTAACAATATGTAAATGCTTCACAAACCATTAAAACATTGGTACTTTTTAAACGTTGCAAAAAGTTATCATGGATTGACACTTTTTGGATTTTTCTCGTAATTTTTTTTTTTACATCAATGTCTATAAATTTTAGTGTTGATATCCAGAGATTTTCCACTTCTGTTCTCAAGTTATCTCTAATCAGATATATTAGAGCCTATTTAGATTGAAGGAAGAACACATTTAGTAATTTTTGTGTGGTATTGTAAATTTGACTTATTTTCCTCTATATGGGTAAAAATTTCAATCCGGTATAACTTAATTCGCCGTGAGAAAGTATTACATTTTGTAACGTCGTATTAAGTATCAATATATTGTTGATAAACGTTATAAAATTCATTCAATTCGGTTAACTGGTTTCCGAGATATGACAGTTCCAAAATTAGTTGCCTAAATAATAGTGTTTTACCCAAACAGTTCCAACTTCGCGATAAATTAACCAATCGAGCCCAAATTTGTACCAATGATGCACATATAATAGGTTGACAAACATTCAAAATTTGAGATTTTTTGATGCACTCTATGAAAAGCTACATCATGTTGAATTTTTTTGTGGGAGAAAAAAAGCTGCCTATCGCAAACATTCTGGCCATCCCCTGTATATGAGTACGAACAATTCCTCCAAGATTTTTTTTTCATAGCTTAATTTAGTGATTCCATCTTGGCTTCTTCCAGAAATTCAATCAAGAATTCATCTAGGGATTCCACTAGACATTTTTTCGGGGATTTGTCCTGGGATATCTATAGAGGTTTTTTTTTTTTTTTTTTTTTTTTTTTCCTCCCCTGTTGGGGAAATTAAGCCACTGCGTCCAATAGGCTGAACTTTTGTGGCATATCTATAGAGGTTCCTCCAGTAACTGTTCCAGTGCTTTTTTCGAAGTTTCCTTCAGGAATTTCTCCAGAGATCCTTTAAGGTATTTCTGCAGGTATTCAGAGATTTCTACAGGGATATCTCCATATATGCCTTCCAAAATTCCACTACAGATTGCTCCAATAATTACATCTGGAATGATTCGAAGTATTTCTGCAGGAATGTATTCCAGAAATTCTTTTAGAAAATTTTACCTAAAGATATTAAAAAACACTCCAAGAATTGCTTAAAAAATTTGTACAAAAAACCTTTAGGGATCCTAGTTTTTTTATGTGTATTAACGAGATTTTTAGCCCTAGGCTAGTTCATCTCGGGGCCCACGCTTTATTTCCCTTCCGAAGGAAGAAGTCACATTTTGCGAGTTTGTCGGGAGTGGGATTCGATTCCTCGGCGTGATAGTCAAGTGTTCTAACCATCCCACCAGGTCCGCTCCACTAGGGATCCTAGTATTCCTTCAACAATTACTGCAGACATTGATTTCTTCATTTTTTTTTTATCCAGGAATATTCCCACAAAAAATCTTCCAGGTATTCGCTAAGAAAGCTCTCCTGAGATTCTATAAAGAGTTCCTAATGGGGCTTGCTTCCGGGATTCCTCATCGGGTTTTTTTCAGAAATTACTTCAAGAGTTCCTCCAGGGATTCACCGGAAATTTCTTCTGTTATTCTTACAAAAAACGAATTCCAAGATTATTTTAAACATTTCCAGAAGAACTCTTATTGGGATTCCATCAGAAACTCCCGCAGGAATTAATCCAGGATTTCAGGATTTCCTCAGGAATTTCAGCGGTTTCTTCAGTATTTCCCCTGAGAATTCTTCAGAAAATCCTCCTGGAATTCCCTCAGAAATCGAACTTTGTATTTCATCAGGAATGAATTTTGAGATTCCTCCAGGAACTCCTTCGGAAATTCCTCCCGGATTTTTTTCAAGATTTATTCCAGGTATTCCTCCTGGCATGCCTCTAGGATTTCATTCAGGCATTTCTCCAGAGACTTCTGCAAGAGTTCTACCAAGAAGTTCTCCAGGTATTACCCCAGGTATTTCCTCAGGAATTACTCCAGGAATTTATTCAAGTTTGGATCCAGGAATTCTTCCATGAATTCCTCCGAAAATTCTTCCAGGAATTTCTTCTCTAATGTTTCCTCTACACATTCCTCCAGGATTTATTTCATGGATCCCTCCAGGAATTCCATCGATGATTCCTGCAGTAATTCCTCCAGAAAATCCTCTTGGAACTCCACCAGAAACTCCTTTCTGAATTCCTCTAAAAATTTCTCCTTGAATTCCTTCAGAAATTTCTCCATGGATTCCTTCCAGAATTTCTCTAGAGATTCTTCCAGGAATTCATTCAGAGATTCTCAAGATATTCATTTAGGGATTCCTCCTGCAGATCTTCCATGAATAGTTCCACGGATTTTCCTCAAGATTTCCTATAGAGATTTGTCCAGGAATTCCTCCTGAGGTTTTCCTAGAAATTGTTTCAGGGATTCCTCTAGTTTTTTTTTTTGCAAGAATTCCTCAGGAATTCTTCCAAGTAATTCTCTAGAAATTCCTCTAAGGATGCCTCCAGGAATTCCTCAACAGGTTACTTAAGTGTTTATGTTTCGAGATTTGTTGATTTTTTTCGTTCACCGAAAAAAATCAACAATTCTCGAAACATAAAATTCAACGGTGACGAAAAACCCCACAAAATTTACTTAAGTATTACCCCAAGAATCCCTTCAGACAGTCCTCCAGGAATTGATCCAGGAACTCCCACAGGAATTCCTTTACAAACTACTACCGCAATTCCTTCAGGAATTCCTCCTGGAATTCCTCCAAAAATTGCTCTGGGAATTCCTCTAGAAATTTTTCTTGAATTTTCTTCAGAAATTTCTCTTGGAGTTTCTTCAGAAATTTCTCTTGGAATTTCTTTAGAAATTCCTCCATTAACTGCTTCCAGAACTTCTCTCGAGATTCCTCCAGGAATTCATTCAAGAATTCTTCCAGGGATAGTTCCAAGGAATTTCCACAAAAATTCCTTTACAGTTTAATCCAGGAATTCTTCCTGGGATTCCGCAAGGAATTTATCCAGAACTCCCTGCAGGAATTTGTCTAGAACTTTCCAGGCATTCCTCCTGAGGTTTCTCCGGAAATTGCTTCAGGGATTCCTCCAGAGATTTTTCAAAGAATTTTCCCGGGGATTCTTCAAAGAATTTCTCTAGATATTTCTCTAAGGATTCCTCTAGGAATTTTTCGAGAGGTTTCTTTGGAAATTTCTCCAGGGAGTTTCTCCATGGACTCATCTAAGGATTTCTCCAGCAAATCATCTAGAGATTGCTTCGGGAGTTCTTCTAAAAACTCTAAACTCCACTAGATTGCTCCCAGAATTCTTTTGAAAACTCCACCAGGTACTCATCTAGGTATGTATCCAGAGATTACTCCAGGCATTAGTCCAGGAATTTCTCCAGGGATTTTTCAAGGCAATTCCCCAGGGTATCCTCCAGGGATTTCTTAAGGAATTTCTCGAGAGATTCCTCCAGGAATTGATACAGGCATGTCGCCAGGAATTTATCCAGGGGTTACTCCAGGCATTCCTCCAGAAGTTCCTCCAGAGATTTCTATAGGGATTCCTCCAGGCATTAATCCAGGATTCCTTCAGAAATTATTACCGCAATTTCTTCAAGAATTTATCCAGAAAATCCTCCAGGGATTCATTTAGAAATTACCCCAATAATTCCTCTCGGAGTTTATCCTAGAAAATATTTCAATAGTTCTTCCTGGGATTCCTGAATGATTTCCTCCTGAGATATCTCTAGGAATTCCTCCAAATATTTTTTCAGGAATCCTCCAGGAAATTCTCAAGGGATTCTTTTAAAAATTTCCCCACAAATTCTTTCTGGAATTTATTCAAGAATTATTCCAGGTATTCCTCCTAGGATTCTTCCAGGATTTCATCCAGGCATTTTTCCAGGGACTCCTCTAGGAGTTCTACCACGAATTTCACCAAAAATTACCCCAGGTATTTCTTCAGGAATACTTTCGGTAATTTATTCAGGAATGAATCCAGGAATTCCTCCAGGAATTTCTTCGGAAATTCGTACAGCAATTCCTTCAGGAATTGTTCCGGGAATTCCTCCAGAAATCCTTCCATGGTTTCCCCCAAGAATTAATCCAGGAATTTAGTCTCCAAGGTTTCCTCTACACATTCCTCCAGGAATTATTTCATGGATTCCTCCAGAAATTCCTCCGATGATTTCTCCAGTAATTCTTCCAGAAATTCCTTCTGAAATTGCTCCTGTAAGTCCTCCAGAAATTCCTCTGGAAATTTCTCCTGGAACTCCATTAGAAATTCCTCTAGGAATTTCTCTAGGAATTTCTTTGGGAATTTCTCTATGAATATATTCAGAAATTTCTCCATAGATTCCTTCCAGAATTCCTCTAGAGATTCTTCCAGGAATTCATTGAACGATTCCTCAAAGAATTGATTAAAGGATTCCTCCTGGAATCAATCCATGAATAGTTCCATGGAATTTCCCCAAGATTTCCTATAAAGATTTGTCCTGAAATTCCTCCTGAAATTCCACCTGAAACTTGTCCGGAAGTTCCTCCTGGAATCCCTCCTAAGGTTCCTCCAGAGTTTCAGAGATTTCTCCAGGGTTCTTTCCAAGAATATCTCCAGGGATTCTTTCAAGAATTTTTGTAGAAATTTCTCTTAGAAATTTTGCGGGAATTCCTTATGAGGTTTTTTCAGAAATACCCCAGGAATTTCTTCAGAAAGTCCTTCAGGAATTCATATAGGAATTCCTCTGGGAATTCCTCAGAAATTACTACCGCAGTGTCTCCAGGGGCTCCTCAAGAAATTCCACCAAGATTTACCGTAGGTATTTCGTCAGAAATTCCTACAGCAATTTCTTCAGAAATTGATCCAGGAATCCCTCCAGGAATTTCTTCGGAAATTCCTACATCATTCCTCCAGGAATTTCTGCAGGAAATCCTTTAGAGATTGCTTCCGATATTCTTTCAGGAGATTCTTCAGGAAATTCTATAGGAATTTTTCCAAGAGAAAAATTTCAGGTTTCCTCTAGGAATAAATCCATGAATTTCAACTCCAGGGATTCCTCTAGAAATCCGTCCAGGAGTTATTTCACGGGTTCTTCTTTTATTTCACCAGGAATTCCTCCAAGAATATACCAGAAATTCCTGCCGGGATTCCTCTAAGGATTCTTCCGTGAGATTCCTCCAAGAATTCCTCCTGGAATTCCTCCAGAAATTCCTCTGGGAATTCTTCTAGAAGTTTATCTTGGAATTTCATCAGAAATTTCTCTAATGCTCCAGGCATTACTCCAGGAACTTCTCCAGGGATGCCTCCTTCAGAAATGTATCCATTAACTTTGGAGCCAATGGCTGAAAGTCTCTTTAAAAAAAGACAAATCAATCAATCAATCCATTAACTTTTCCAGGGAATCCGCCAGGAATTTATCCAAAAAAATTTCTAGGATTTCCTCCAGAAATCCATCTTGGAATTGCTGAGAAAATTTGCTTATGATTTCACAAAAAAAATGTGCCTATGATGCTTCGTTCTATGATTTTTCAAAGTAGGTGGTGTCTGTGGAAAATGTTTGATTTTCACTGGAGTTTTCCGGAAAATTAGGCAACCCTGATTTTTTTCAATTTAGTTTTTCAAATATATATGATCCCTACCTTATTTCATTAACCTTTAGAAACTTCATACCAATTTGTACGATAATAAAAAAAATCCCCTAATGCTCCAGGCATCAGTCCAGGAACTTTTCCAGAGATTCCGCATGGAATTTTTCCAGAAGGTTCTCCCGGATATCCTCCAGAAATACATCTAGGAACTCCTCCTGTGATTTCTTGAAGAATTCTTCTAAGGATTCCTCCAGGAATGCAACCAGAAGTGGTAGAGACGAACCAGCCGAGGGCTGAAAGTCTCTTTAATAAAGATAAAAAAAAAAATGCATCCAGAAATTCCTCCAAGGATTCAACTAAAAAAATTTCTAGTAATTTCTACAGGGATTTCTGATGCGGATTCTTCAGATTTTTTTTGCTGAAATTCCTAGCATAATTGCTTTTCGGATTCCTCCAGGAATTCATCCAGGGATTCCTCCAGGTATACTTTCACAAATTACTCCAGGGATTCCTGCAGGTATTGCTTCGAGAATTCTTGTAATGATTTCTTCCGAAATTTCTCTCGGGATTTTTTTTTTATTATTCAGCGGTTAGTTAAAAAATTTCAGTATTCCGTTCATAATGTTTTTCAGGGATTCACCCCAGGGCTTTTTCAGGACTACTTGTAGATTTTTTGAATAATTTGAAGGATTTCTAGAGGAATTCCTCCAGCGATTTGTATTGACATTCTTTTAGATAATTTTAGAGGGACATAGAAGCCAAAAAAATCTCCAAGAAGTCATCCAGGAATTCTTTCACAATTATCTCATGAATACCAAGTCTTTTACAAGTCCAATCATGAATACCTTCAAACTTACGATTACATCTTGCAGCACCAGCTTTTAAATATATTAAAACTTCCTCAATGACCATTTGAATTTGTGCGTTGTTTGATAGACGCAAAAACACCCCTGGACCACGAAATAAAAGAAATTAATAGTGTTTGACTAGAAATCACCTCCAGCATGGTTTTAATGAATACATTCGCGTTTACGCTTCAGCTACGTACATCTATTCTCATTAGGAATTCACAAACTTTTGCTGGAATTCCATTGCAAATACAACCAGAGTTTTATTCCCACATGATACTTGATTTCCATAAAGAAGCACTTAACCATATTTTGCAGTAATGCTGCTAGAAAATTCAAAGATTCTTAAAGATACCCATCCAGGAATTCCTGGAAATTATCATTTAGATTTAATTTCTCAGCGATTTAAAAAAGAAGATGTACAAAGTATTGCTTGTCTCCAATAACTGTCAATTTAAACACATATTATGCCAAATAAATTTCTATTACTGTACGTGCAGTTGGAACCCGGAATATAGCTGTTTGCTATACAGCGCATCACTTCCGAAGTTAGGTCCGACGCACGGATTTGGAGAAAAATCCAACTTCACTAGTCGAAAACTCCGATTTTCAACTAAATTGAGAATATAGATCTATGTTTGTCACCACGACAGTGGTTTTCAGATTTTTTTTTCTAATTTCCATATATAAAGTCATGAAAAAATTCTGGGGGGGGGCCTGGCGGATTCTGGGGGGGGCCTGGCCCCCCTGGCCCCCCCTCTAGTTACGCCAATGAACGTCCGTCGTTTTTCGAGATTTCTAGACCCCCCTCCTCCCTCTGTCACGCAATTTTCCTATGCCCAATTGGCTTCTTTAGTGGTGTTGAGATAATTCCATATTCTGAATCTGCATGCCAAACTGAGCCGAAATCCAAATTTTCATCAATTTTGGTGCCCGGGAACCTATTCAAAAATCAATTTGTTATTTGTATGGGAGCGATTTGTCAAATCACCCCTCGTTGCATTTTGTACTGAGCGGAGCTGTCAAGCAGTTGCCCAGCTGTCAAAAGGTGATTTCAAAAAATCTCTTTGAAATTCATTTTAGGTACCAAAATAAAGTTCTAAAAATCTGAAAAAAATCATAGCGGCTCAAAAAAAGGTGCTCTTTCGTTTAAAAATAAAAAATCATCGAATTTTTCTTAATTAAAAACCCCAATACACGTACTGTCACACTTTTCTAGACCCCCCCTCCCCCAAATTTTGGACGTAATTTTTGAACGTTCCCTTAGGTATAGGGAAATAGCGTGACAAAGGAGGGAGGGGGGGTCTAGAAACCCTGAAAAACGATGGACGTGAACCTTCCCTAAGGCGCCATCCACAAATTACGTAACGCTCTAGGGGGAGGGGGGGAGTATGGCCGAGCGTTACGGTCCATACAAGAATTTTCGGGTTTTCATACAAAAAACGTTACGTAGGGGGAGTTGGGGGGGGGGGGGTGTTCGGGTCGAAAATTGTCAATTTTAGCGTTACGTAATAAATGGATGCTGCCTAAGTTTCCTCCACTGCCCTAAGTTTGAAGCCGATGAGATCAATATTGTCTAGCAAAGCCCCGAAGAGCATATGCAACCGTGAGATGCACGCCAGATCTTTTAATGGATCACTAAAATAACTGAAACAGCCGCTATGAAATGAACAGATAGTGCCACCGTAGCCTTGTGTGTTTGACATAACTCGACTGCTGTCACAATGTTAATGTCCATACGGTGGCGCCTTTGTTTACATGCGGTGAACGAAAGAAAAGTTTGCTTCATTGAACCATTATTGCTTCGAGTGCAATGTTGAACAGTAAATTCAATAGAGGTGAAAATAACCTATTGATGAAGAATGTCGCTGGCGTCACTGTCGGAACATCTGTTTCTGGCGAGAAGAAGCAGCGATATGAATGAGTGTCAAAACGAGAAAGTATAGATAGATACCCGGGATGTTCGCGAGCGAGAACAAAGAGAATAGCAGCGACATTCGTCCTCTAAAGTTTTTTAACTCTTGTGAATTTGAAAAAAAGCATCATCAAGATTCAATCACAACAAGTTCACAAATGAGTAGACACTTCGTCTGCGATCCGAATTCTTGATTTTGATCCATCAAGCGTTGCACTTGATGACACTTGGTACTTCTAGGGAAATCTATCACTTCGCCGAAGACCACATTCAGGTCGGTCGTCTCATAAATTAATTATCGATTTTTATCCAACTGGAGAAACTTCAACAGTTCAGCTTTCCAGCAGACAACGCTGCTGCACATGACGCCAAAGATAGGCTACTCTATCAGCTACAACTTTGCCGAAGACCAGATTCAAATCGGGCGCCTCATTACTTAGTTATAGATTTTTATCACAGAATCTGATCATGATGGTTATTCTAATCGAAGGACATCACTGCAATTTGCTTTGAAACATAGTAGCCACGATTTCTGTGTGCTATCGCCATGTAATGCAAAGTTGCCTGCTGGGAAGCTGAACGATCACTGTGGAAGTTTCTCCAATTGGATCCAGTCCTAAAATATGATTTGATCCATCGTTGATTGCTTCTCACGACGAACAGGTTGATAGGTATTATTTTTTTCTTAGAACTTGTTTTGACGACTGGCTAAGACCACTTGGTTGGTCCATCTTGCCAACAGGTTGATATTCGTCAAGCCTGGTATTCGAAGGATTTCTCAAAAGGTCTCATTCTGTTGAACAACACTCGGCATCATCTTGTACGCTGAATTCAATAGCGTTATCTCTCTGTAATTGGCATAGTCTAGCCTGTGCCCTTTCTTGTATTTGGCATATGAGATCTTCCATCAAACGGGTGGGCAATTTTCACCCTGTCATATCTTTATAAGAATCTGGTAGATTGATTGATGTTGCTGGTTACTTCCGTACTTGAGAAGTTCGACCATGATGTGGTCCTTCGCAAAGGCCTTGCTGTTTTTCAGCTACTTAAGGCGCATCTTAACTTCATCTATCCAGTGTTGATGGTTCAACTGCTTCACCGCCATTCACTATGTGAATCCCGTTCTTGGCTGTTCCTTCATTGTTATCATTGAACAAATCTTTGGAGTGCTCCTTCCACCTGCTGCCATCATTGTTTTCTGTCAGGAAATTTCCTTCTCGGTCATTGCATATAGACATGGCACTGGTCCAGTGCGCGATCCACGCATAACTTGACTCCACGCCATTGACAGTTGTATAAAACCTCCGCATATTACTCCTATCCATGCTATCCTGCGCTTCAGCAATCACGTTCTCTTCGTGATGCCGTTTCTTGCTCCGAAGAATCCTTGTGTTTCTCTTCTGTTCTTGCCACCAGGCCTACTGAATATCAGTCTCAGTGCCTGTTTTTCAACCGAAAATGAATGACACTGTGGCGGTCGTTTTCAGTTCCTCGATGTGAGAACTGACAAAGTCCGAGAGCTCCATTCGTGAGCGACCCAACAACAATTCCCAATCATCCACACACTACTCATGCTGACAGACGATTCGTCACAAGCGGTGGCTTGTGAGAGTGATTGCCCTATACGCTGTACTGTAGTTGAAGAATGTGCCCCTAATTCTCAACCTACGCTTATCGGCTTCCATCGAATATTTCGGTTCATCTACTTTACGATCAAGATGAAGCCAACTCCAAATTCAACTCCAAGTTTTGTCTTATCGACAGATTGCGAGATGAATTTGTAAACAAAATTGCGATTTAGTGGTTCTTTTCCGCATAGTCGATACTTGTTTTGTTAAAGCGCCGGTCTGGTGAATACGGAGTCGTGAATTCCAATCCCATCAGAACACGTTCATTCTCAAATTCATCTCTCAATTTGCCATTTAGCAGCATTCTGTGCTTTCTTATTAATTACAAGTTATTCCAGTATACTTGATACATATGTACCAGCCATTCCTGTAAATGTGTTGCCATTTAACACATATCATTGGTTTACTAGTAGTAGTTGTACAATTTGAATTTGTTCAATGAATTTTAATGTTTTTTTCCAATCCCGTGAGGCTCTCCTAATCTACCTAACCTGAACCACTGTGCACGCGGGTTTCGATTGCTTTCAATGTGTCCGGCTGTCGTGGACGTCGTCGCGGGCGAGAGCAGCAGCCACAGCACCAACATTCACGCATGTATTTTATTCGTCGTTTCGATCTTGCCATCAGCGGAGGTAGACAACACAGAGCGCAGGCAGAGCAGAGCAGAGCGGAGCAGCAGTTCGTTCAGCAACCAACCATAATCAACAAGACAAGAAGTGAGTGCAAAAATCTCGGTAGTTTCTTGCGGAATTCTTCGGGGATCTAAACAGATCGGAATCCGGACATTGTTGGTGCGTGAAGACGAAGAACTTGAGCGTTTAGAGCGTTTTGTGACTCCTTGTGTGTATCGGTGCTTTGTGGAACCTGGTGACAGCAGCGGGTCGGGTCAGCTTTTGCATAATATTTTTGCGAAGAACAACAGTGTGTGTCAAACGCAGGCGGTGAGGCAAGAGAAAGAAAAAAAACTTTCAGTTCGGTGCTCTCGCGAACAAGATAGTGACGGAAGACGGTCCCCGGTGTAGGAAAGGAGTAGGCACTTTGTGTTGTGACACAGACGACTGTATCGAAGGAAGTGCCAAGCATAGTAGTGTATCAGTGGATCCGTGAAGAAGTCTCCAGCTTCAGCTCCAGGTTCAGAAAACACGTCCCACACGACGTTCTGGATGGTGTTCGGGAGGATGACGTGAGTAAAAGAGACAAAACGCGCACATGAGGCTG
Source organism: Aedes albopictus (assembly GCF_035046485.1). Classification (NCBI taxonomy): domain Eukaryota; kingdom Metazoa; phylum Arthropoda; class Insecta; order Diptera; family Culicidae; genus Aedes; species Aedes albopictus. The sequence continues at coordinate 495,948,311 of NC_085137.1, read as the reverse complement.
ACAACATAGTGCCGGAGGAGAGAAGCGAAGAGATAAAGCAAGAAAAGAGATAAGGTTGATACGTTACTTAGCACATCTCATATGAAAGGACAGCGATTTTTTTATCAATCGCTAGAAACCAAGTTTGGTCGGCATTCCATTTTCACATGATTATCATCCACACTTTAGCGCCGTCCGAAGGGGGAAAATGTACCGCCAAATGTAACACGGAATTTGCGCCGAACGACCCAACATCCTACTAGGGTGCTGGTGATGAACGAGAAAAGTAGTGTTTATCGAACAAAAACCAGATAAATGATCGTGTGCAGAATACGATTATCACATATCTGGTCACAAGTTGAATAAAATCGAGCCCTGAGGAAGATTCCAACCCAAGGATCGAAACGTCGGCAATGATATAAAATTATCAACGCTTTTTCCGCCACTGAAAGTCAACAAATGCCCATAGTTATCAAAAACTCCAGTCGAGTCGTTTCAAAACGTTTACTCAACGTTATTAGCTGCCGCTCAAAGGAATTAATGCACATTTGAAAGGTTCTGATTTTCTGCTCTGTGCTACTGCAGTCATAATTCAAACGCCAATGACTGTTTTGCAGTTATGACAAGAGCTGGCGCATTCTTTCTCAAGGGCACTCGCAATTTTGGATCTTAAAATACGCGTTTTTTACACTGAATAGGTAAAACGTAGAGCAATCTACGCGTTTTTCTTGACTCCAGTACGGAATTGAAAAGAAAGTCCAATCAAATGGAGCTTGCTGTGCAAAATTACTTGACCATTCCGGTAAAGCGAAAATAATTCACTAAACGGAAATTACTTAATCATATTGTATATTTCTTGCGTATTAAACCGAATTGCCTACTCGATTTCCGTTCAGTGTAGTAGTAGAGTTGCGCCTATCTTTATAGAGATGGTATTCTCACCATCTAGTCTGCCTTATATTTATTTTTCTTTCATTCAATATTTTTCGTTAGATTAAAGCAATCATAATAACAAAATAATAGAAAAACTATTTCTAACGGTGCCCTCAATGTTTGTATGCAAATAGGTTGAAGCTGTGAACATTGCACCTTCATAGAAGGTGTTGTAGACACTTTTAGTGATTTTTTCAATAGAGTTTACCTCAACCCAAACGCTTCTCTTCTCATTCTCCTGACGCATCTCTCCTCCGCCACTATGCCCTCACCCTAAAAGAAGATTTGCTTTGATTGGGTCCAGGTCCAGGTTGGCAGGAGGTCGTACGACAACAAAAACAAGCCAGGCGGCGAAAGGGACCTCCACCGCCACCGCCAGTCAGTGACAACCAGCCAGCAACCAGCAACAAGAAAGAGTAGTGAGTGGAATATTGACAGAAGCACGGATTTTTTTTTTTCTCGCGGTGGAACCACACGAGGAAGCCCAACACACTGTGTAGTAGAGCGAGAGATTGTTGTATTGATTGGTGGTGCAGAAAAGTTGAGGAAGAAAAAAAAAATACGCAGGCAAAATTGATAGCGCAGTGATAATGGAAGAAAAACAGTGACACCCGAGAGACCGACCAAGGCAGAGCAGAAATCCTCGCAACGGCGGCACAAACAGGCAAGCAAGAAGCCAACACCGGAGAAGAACCAGAAGCAAGAAGCAAGAATATGATAATGTGATGATATAAGACAAGAAGTTCCACACAGTTTCTTTTTGGCCAAATCGTTCGTTCTTCTACGGGGCAGCAGTGCGATTGTGTGCGAGAGTGTTTATTGGATTGTGGCGCTGATAAGAGGTAAGCATCTTTCTGTGTGTTTTTATCGATATATCGATTTGTTGATAGGACTTTGCCGTCGTATGAAAATGCTTTTATTTGGTAAAATTTTTCAAGTTGTTCGGGAGAGTGCGAGCATGAGATGTTGGGAGAGAATCTTAAAAAATGCAAGGAGATTTGCCACAAGGTCAGCTATATTCAATTGATATATCGTCCCCTTAAGGACAAACGTCTTAAGATCCCGCTTCAAAAGTGCATCAGAACTTCAGACGCACAAATCTCAAGAAACAAGCTTCTAACAACAGTGCATTTTATTATTCTGTTCTTGCTCACTTGTAATAAGCATAAAATGAGAAGCTTAGGTGCGCTAGTTTTGTTTACGAAGAGATTTGTGCCCTTGAAATCGTGAATAGGTACCAAAGTCGGCCATTGTGGCGGCCATTTTGGGATTCTAACAAGTCTGTCCTTAATCCTAGAACTAGGTAACTGGTTTTGAGAAATCGCAAGAAATTTGTTTATATCTGAACGTACACCACAATAAACACAAGTTTGTCAATTGAAATTCGAAAACACATATTAATTCAACTTTTAAGACCAACAAAGAGTTTCTTTTATACCAGGATAAGTTTTACCAGCCATTTTTATTCGCACTTTCTAAAACGGGTTACCTAGTTCTAGCATTAAGGACAGACTTGTTAGAATCCCAATATGGCCGCCACAATGGCCGATTTTGGCACCTACTCACGATTTTGAGGGCACAAATATCTTCGTAAACAAAACCAGCGCACCTGAGCTTCTTATTTTAAGCTTATTACAAGTGAGCAAGAACAGAATAATAAAATGCATCGTTGTTTGAAGCTTGCTTCTTGAGATTTGTGCGTCTGAAGTTTTGATTCACTGTTGAACCGGGATTTCAAGACGTTTGTCCTTAAGGGGACGATATATTATTCGGTAATTCGTGGGTGTAACTAGACCACGTAAAGGTGGTGTGGGTTCGATTCCCGATCGGTCTAGAATTATTCCTTTCGCAATAGAAAATACCTTTACTACCATGCGCAGAGAACAGAGTACTATCGCGTTTGATAAACATTACACCTCTAGCAAAGCAATTTAATGTGTACATTGCATAAACCGATGCGGCAAACGCGCAGGTATTCAGCAAGACTATACTGAGGGTAACGGGTTCGACTCTGGGTCGGTTCAGGAACTTTTTGTTATGTAAATGTCTTTGACTTCCTTGGGAGTATCTTCGTGTCTGTCACACGATAAATACATACAAAATGTTAATTGGCAGAGGAAGCCTTTAGTCTGAATAACTGTAAAACTGCTCAAAGAACTTGAGAGGCATACTTTGTTCCAGTTGGGACGTCACACCAAGAAGAGGAGCGGAGAGTACATAAAAGCAGCTTTTACGAAGCGATCCAATAATCCTTTGTATTTTTATTCTCGTTTAAATACCACTAGATCAGCATATTTTCAATGTTGATCTTCGTGGACTCGCACAACACGTAAATGGGCAAAAGGTTTAATGATCGCTATTCAAAAGTTACCCGTGCCGTGTGTACATTAATATGACCGTGTATTCAAATGCAAAAAAAGAAGTCAATGGCAAAAGTAGCCGTCAATAGTAGATTCGATAAAGACTTCATCTGAAAGGAATCCCTATAGGAACCTTTGAAGTAATTTGTCGAATGACTTTCTGTTAAAACTTATTGGAGAAACCCCTGGCCAGAATTCCGATGCGATCTTTAAAAAAAAATTGGTAAAGTTTTTTCCTGAAATCCGTCCGAAATTTTGTCCGAAGATTTGTTGTCAGGTTACATGAAAAGAACACTAGAGAATAATTTCCTTGGAGGAAAACTGTACAATCTCTGGAAAAAATTATAATAAAATCTCAGCAAAAATCATTCTTTAAACATTCTTTATCACAGCAATTGTACAACAAATTGGTAACGATGAATAAAATAGTTTATAATTTGTAGAAAATGGTATTGAAAAATGGCTGCTTGATGTTGATCATTTATACGCCGAAATTTAAAACATTGATCTGAACAGTGTGATTAGTAGACGCTATTTACTGAGTTCTGAAAAAGCATGAATGAAATATTGAAGAAATTTATGATGTATTTTGGGTCGAAATTTCTGCTACCTAGTACTCGACAAGAAAGGGTTCATTAGAAATTTCTGAATAAATTGTAAAAAAAACTAAAATCACCATGGATTTTTTTGAGCATATATGTTTTGGAAAGTATGTAATTCTTGTGAAAACTTTTGGCGAAATGCCTTAAAGGATATCCCGGATAAAAAATTACCATTCTTTACATGGTAAATATTATTAACAAATGACTGGTTTTATTGTTCACAATAAAACACATAGTAGATATATTGTTACTTTTTACAATAGAAATCAAGCCCATATAGTTCGTACAATAAGTGAACATTAGCTTTATTAGTGACTGATTGATTCGATTGTTTTTCAATAGTTCTATAATAATTTAAAGTTACTATCAGTAAAAATTAATTTAAGTTGTTTTTAAATAGTTGCAAAAGTGCCTGCAAAGTTCTCATGGACTTTTTATTAAAAAAGAGTTTATTTCTCAATTATTGCTTTTTTCACTGAAAATTTTCCTTGCTTCGCTGAACAACATGACGTTTTCTTCCAGCGATGGCTTACGCGATACAGAAAATCGCTGAATTTCACACTAACACTGCAGAAAATCTGTCAACAATAACTCAACACACACGCATTTTCAGCGAAAAGATCTAATTGCGTGACATCAATCCACTCCCATGACTACCGGGCAGTCGCCGTCAAATATCAGGATTGCCAACTGTCCGGCGACTGCTGTCAGTTTTCTTTGTCGCCGAATCTGGCGCTGGGTCTTCGGCGCGGAAACCCAAAGGTGGGAATAAAATTTTGGGGTTTGCGCGCAATACACTTAAAAACAATTTGTAACAAATGAATAACAATAAGTATTATTGTTGCTTGGATCATGTTTGTATAATCAAATACAAAATCACTTGACACATTTTTTATAGTTTTCGTTTTAAATTTGAGTACAGTAGATGTTTCGGTTATCGAATGTTATTCGCTAAAACTGACAGACGTCAAGCCGTGTTGGCAGAGGAAGCTCTCAATGAATAACTGAGGAAGTACTTATAGAAAACTAGCTGAAAAGCAGGTTTAGCCAAGTGAGGATGTTAAGACAAGAAAAAGATGAACAATGATTTTTCTAATGTTTTCCAATAAATTAAAGGAATCTAGTAAATAGTAAACTGCCATTGATAACAATACAAATACAATTAGTTTAATGGGGTCAATTGAACCGATGTTAAAATAAACATGCAATAATATTTGTTGTTATGTAAACAGATTTCGCCTTTGAAAAACCAAAGAATTCTTTTTTTCGGTAACATTTTTCTCCAGCATTTACAGATACTAATGGCCACATGAATTGTGAACGATTTATGGTATGGATCATACGACCTGAGGTCTGACTTGTGATATTTGGCAGTTATTTGAAAAGATTGAAGATAGATCTTATCAACAGCTGCCAAGCAATACATACCAGATATACATCAGAGTGTTTGATTCTTATCATAAAATGTGCATATCATTCTGGCGGACGTTAGTGCTCGTAAATGCTGGATATAAATGTTAGCGGGAAATATAAATTCTATGGATTTTCAAAAGCGAAAACTGCTTACAAATAACAACAAATATTATTGTATTTTTATTGTAACAACGATTCATTTGACGCCATTCAATTATTTGTATTTGTATTGTAAGAACAATGAAAAAACATTAAGATATATTGTTATCTTTTGAAAATTGCCCTAAAAATGTCTCATAAAAACACAATACATTCTATTGTTTTTCGCGAAAAAGTGTATGAAAATTTTCTCAAAATTTTATGGTTAAGATACATAACGACCACCATTTTTTATTGTAAAAGTGCCATTTACCATTCGCCGAATGGTATAGAACAATAGGGGTGATGGTGAGTGTGTTGTGTAAATTACAATATGTTTAATGGTGAATATTTTTCGAAAAAATGGTGTTGTAACAATAAAATTTATCGTATTTTTATGATACTTTTTATCAGGGATCGGCACATTTTTTTTTATAAAACTGCAGGAGGCATTCTTAGCCAATTGGATGCTGCAATTATAGGCAAACGCAGAAAATCAGCTGAATATGATTATCCGGTGAGCTGGAACGATGAAGGTGAGGATGAAATACGTAAGGGAAATTTCACGATTTCGACACTCCCTTGTAGGATTTTTTGTATGAGAGCCCAAATATGTTTGTATGGTGCATAGGATTTGTCAAACCCCTCCTCCCCTCATAAACCCTTACGTAATTAATGGACAGCCCAGAGATGAGTGTAGCAACGATTGCGTTGTTGACAAGCACACATGCTCGACACGTGAGTTTGCCATTTCATTTTTACTGAAAGTAGCAAACACCGGATTCACAAGGATTCCTAGATAGAAATTCCCCTTACGAAAGTAAGGTTCTTGGACTAACGCCACTTGGGCTCTTCCATTTTGCATAAGTCTACAAAGATTGATCGACCCTCCTAACCATTCATTCCTAGGTACGATAAGCGTAAAGCCGCATAACACCTTGAATTAGGAGTCACCTGATTAGTGGACTCCTACCACTGGAACAGGCGGTCCGTAGTGCTATTCTTAGCCAGTTGAACTAACCGCTACCGACACTACACAGCTATCTAGGCTGATCGGGAAAATAAGTTAATATTGGTGATACGGGCCCGAAAAGCCAAACTAACATTTATTGTGAATGTAAATGTCAACAAAGCGTCCTCAATACGGCTTGAAGCTGAGTTACTGTGTTGTACATATGGACGGAAGCTTCTATGCAAGCCCTATACCAATGAATCAGGTGAACTTGATCCACATATATGCAGCTTCTAAGCCACCAAGTTATAGCTTTTTTCTCGGCTCCTATGTAAACACTAACTGAATAACTTGAGAAGGCGCTTTTTCAGCCTTTTCACAGTTGTTAAATAATAGTTATACGGCATCCCCAAATTAATCGATTAAATATAATCATGTTATGGATACCGTGACGCAATACATGTTGAACTGGAACTATCGCTTTTAAAATTGAATAATCAAAGTACTTACCGCTACTTGGAATCGAACTCCCGATCTACGTATCCACTGGTTCCGATGATGTCCTCGCTGCCACATTGCTATGTATAAATAACATAGAAAATAGCCCGTTTTGTTCTACTCCAGACAAGTCTTTATAATTGTAGCACAAGAAACCTTACCCAACTTAATCTTGCTGCAAAAGCTTGTGAAACGTCAAACGCAATAATGTTTACATTGAACAAGCGGTGTAGTTGCGCCAACAGGTTCTTCGCAACAGCTTCTAGCTGAAAGAATATTCTTTAAACAGTTACGAAGCGCTGTTGTTTTGTGTATATGACAACATTACAAAACGTACTGTATAAAAGAAGCTGTTTATTTGTTGGGACTCTTATTCGATTTGCACATCATCCGGCAAATCTTCCGGAGTAGTATTAAAGTGCAATAAAAGGAATCCAAAAAAAAAAAATCACAGTTCAGAGATGGATAGCTGTAAACTGGTAGGGAGAAACAGATGCGGAAATTATGGCTGTCAATGCAGACCTATCTCAGCTGTCATGAAATGTCACCGCAGACCTAACAGAAAAATTTCCAAAAGTGCGTAGTATTGAAATCGATTATTATCTTGAAAATTGATATGAGCTGTAGGAGGCAATGATACACAGTTGTTCTCTTTTCAACGGTTTATTGGGTAATAGTCATAAGTCCTTGTCATTAGCTTAAGTCAGTGCCTACGTTGTTTTAGACTTATTCACCAATGCCTACTATATCTCGGCCATCCTGACAATCTCGATGTCCTCATCGAGACAATTAACAGTCGAATCATTATCATTCAACCATTTCCGCATATTCTGTGGCGAGCATACCGCGTTAAAAGGCACATTTGAAATTTGAAATCCTTCAATATCAACCACAACATATCGATCGTTTGGCAATATTTTTGAAATTTTATATGGACCTTTGAATTTTGGTGATAGTTTATGCGAATCAATAGTTTTAAGAACAACAAAATCACCTTCTTTATAATCACTGACAATAAGTCTTTTCTTATCTGTAATGTTCTTATTATAGTTTTGCATTTTTAAATTGTTTTGCTGTGCTTTTTCTCTAATTTCGACTAGATTTTGGGTGTCTCTCGATGGTTGTCTGTTTCGAACAAATGATTCTAAATTATAATTTTCATTCTGAATACTGATTTGCAATCGACCAAAAAGTAAAACACTTGGATAGTTACAAATTGATTTATTTAAAGTGTTGTTGAAAACAAATTCTACTTTAGGCAACACTTTATCCCATTCATTGTTAGTATCATTACATATTTTTGCAAGCATAGGTGTCAGGGTTTTGTTAATTCTTTCAACTTGACCATTAGCCTGTGGGGTGCGAACTGCTGTTTTTACATGCTCAATATTATTTATATTCATAAAATCTTCAAACTTTTTAGATGTAAACCCGGTACCACAATCAGTTATAACTCTGTCCGGTTTACTGTAGAAATTCATGTAATTTTTTAAGTGACCTATAATTTCATCTGAATTAGTTGTCCTAGTTGGAAAAAATTTTGTAAATTTAGTGAACGCATCAATCATAACCAAAATGTACTTAAATCTGCCACTTGACTGCAATGTAATTGGCCCATAATGATCTAAATGTATGGTATTAAACGGAATATTTCCCTTTTCAATTATTTTCAAAAATCCCTCTTTTTTGCCTACAGGATTGTAGAAAATACATGACAAACAGTTCTTGACATGTTTCTTGACATATTTCCTCATACAAGAAAACCAATACAGTTTTTTAATTTCAGCTATTGTTTTTTCAGTTCCCACATGTCCACAGTTATCGTGACACATTCTCAGAATATTATCGATCATACTTCTTGGAACAACTAATAGATTTTGCCCATTGTCTTTCCTAAATAAAATTCCATCCAGTAGTACAAAATTTGGAAATGTACCTGTTTCTAAGCGTTGCTTTATATCTACTAATTTTGAGTCCTGCTCTTGCGCCAAAATTATATTCCTCTGTATTTCCGATTCATTCAGTATAGCTATTGTATTTTCTAATTCTTTATTCTTTGGTTGAAAACTGGTATTTTTCTTACTCATATGCAACCGACTAAGCGCATCAACATGCTTCATTTTTTCTTCCTTTCTATAGTCTAATTCAAAGTTATAATTTTCTAAAAATAAGGCCCAGCGATTAATTTTTGGATTTATTTCTTTTTTTCTCAATGTTTGCACAAGTGCATTACAGTCAGTAAATATTTAAACTTTTTTCCTGCCAAATAAACATGGAAACGTTTGATTGCATGAATTACTGCTAAAGTTTCTAATTCGAAGCTATGAAGTTTTGATTCAAATTCATCAGTCTTTTTGCTGAAGAAGCTCACTGGGTGAAATTTTTTATCAGACTGTTTTTGTAATAATATCGCGCCAAAGCCATACGAGCTGGCATCACAATGAAGCTCAGTTTCAGCGTGAGGATCGAAAATTGCTAAAATTGGAGCTGATACTAGTTTTTGTTTCAAACATTCAAATGACTGTAATTGTTCTTTTTCGAAATGAAATACTACATCTTTTTGGAGCAGGTTGTATAGAGGTCTAGCAATGACAGCAAAATTTTGAATAAACTTCCGGAAATAACTCATCAATCCTAGAAATCTATGAACATCCTTGCAATTTTGAGGAATAGGAAAATTTTTGACATTTTCTATATGACAATTATTAGGTTTGCGGCCCTTATTATTAATTGTATATCCAAGATAATCGATCTCATCAAATAAAAATTTGCATTTCTCTAAATTGATTTCTAATAAGTTTTGACTCAGTATTTCTAACACTTGTTCCAAAACTTCAAAATGTTCTTTAATTGTTTTAGTTGCAATCAAAATGTCATCCAAATAAACACATAATTTACCTTCCTTAATTAATTTTTCAAAAATTTTGTTAATAAAACGTTGAAACACCGCAGGTGCGTTGCATAATCCAAAAGGGACCCTAAGATATTCATACTGGCCATTAGGTGTTACAAAAGAAGTATATTTAGTACATTTTGAGGAAATTTTAATTTGATGAAAACCAGACTTTAGGTCGAGAATAGAAAAATACGATTTATCTTTGAGATTATCAAACAAATCTTCTATGACAGGTAGCGGAAAATTGTCTCTTACAGTATCCTTATTTAACTTCCTATAATCAACACAAAGCCTGAAATCATCATTTTTCTTTGGAATCAAAACTATCGGACTAGCAAAAGGTGAATTACTTTCTTTGATAATACCTAAATCTAAGAGTTCTTTAATTTTTGAATCAACTTTACGTTTTTGATCGAATGACAACCTTCGAGGTTTAAAATGGAATGGTTCTCCTTTTTTCAAATTGATTTCCATTTCATAATCGGTTTTTGGTTTAGATGGTTTAGAAAATTCAAGATATTTAGCTCGAAAAATTTCTGAAAAAATTGCCAACTGATCTTTAGGAATATTGCCTACTTTCATGTTTTCTAGAATATTAGAACTAATACTGAATAAACTTTTTTGAAATGCATCATTTCCAGGGTTTTCAAATTTCAAAGGGTTTTGACAAACTGTTGAAATTCTAATATTGTTTTCAATTATTGTACGAACACCAGGTTGCATGATAATGTCTCGTCCAATTATTGCATCGATGAGGTTAAGTACATTATCCGGAACTACATGAAAATCAATGTTAAAAATAATGTTTTGTATAAGAATTTTGGTGGTGAATAATCCTAAAACTTTAAGCTTACTCCCACCGATACCCTGGTAAGTTTTGGATTGATCTATTATTTTAATATGTTTTCCATCGATCAAACCTCGGCGTATCAGTGAGATTGGGCTTCCCGTGTCAAAGAGTGCCTTTAAATGTGTAGTACTGTTTAAAAATCTAAAGTTTACTATACCGTCACATTGTACTTGTTCGTCCTTTTGTTTCGAATCTTGGTCCTCTAAAACGTTTACAGTCTTGTCGGATAGCTTTTGCGTTGGTGGTGATACATTTTTCCTTTCGAGGCTTCTATGTTTCAGATGATTGTTGATGAATCTGCATTCTGCCGCAAAATGTCCGGGTTGACTGCACGAATAACAAAGCGACATCTTTCTCCTAAATGGCACAGGATCCAATTGTATCAAACGGAATGCTTGAATCACGTCGTTCACGTTTTTGAAATTTCGGATTCGGGCCTGATTACGTAGTGTTTGATCTTCGATTCCCTCAACGAGATATTGCACGAATTCTTCCTCCGGTAAGTTGAGTTTTTGCGCAAAAATTCTTTTTGACTGATAGTATTCTTCAAAATTTTCTCGTCCTGACCAGGTCCTTTTCGCAAGTTGAGTTCTTAATTGGTATACATTGCTGACATCGAAAACGGCTTGTAATTCTTGACATAAATCTTGATAACTTTTGAGCATGAAATCCGCTTTTGAAAATAGCCAGGTTTGTGCCTTTTGTTTCAATTGCTTGATTAAAACCAATTTCATGGTGAATTCATTCACTTGTAAAACTTGTTTCGTATTGTTCAATATCTTCAAAAAATGGTTTACATCTTCATGATAATTACCAGAAAACGTTGGAAGTATTGCTGACAGCTCATCTTGATGTAATTTGTTTGAAAATTTTGTGTTTGCAAAAGTGTGGTCTTCATCACCAATTTCATTGGAAAGGGGTTGTTGATTTGAAAAATTTGTTTCTTGAAAAGATGTCCTCGTTACATATTCTGATGATCGGGTTCTTGAAGCTTGTTCATGCTGCGCGAGAAATCCATCCCCGAGAACGGCTTCCGCTTGGGCTTGACGTGCTTCTGGATAATGTGCGAACTTTCCATTCCCCGACTTTTGTATGATGAACCGACTTGAAGCTACCTTTTGAATTGCGTGATCTCCAATCCCTAGATTGAATTCCGCTGATCTGGGTGTTCCAAGGTCCAGTCCAAATCTCTGATGATCCATTTCGGCGGTAATCCCACTTCTGACGTTGTAGGAGGCAATGATACACAGTTGCATTGGTGAATAAGTCTAAAACAACGTAGGCACTGACTTAAGCTAATGACAAGGACTTATGACTATTACCCAATAAACCGTTGAAAAGAGAACAACTGTGTATCATTGCCTCCTACAGAGCCTAAACTTATATTGAAACTGATGTACAATTTAAATTAAACTGATCGTTTTTTTTAATGAGAAAACTTATGACTTGATGATAGCACGATGGCACTTCTCCAGGATGTTTTTTCTGAACCTAAGGAGGTTTTTCGAAATTTCAGGAATCTTTCGGCGCGATTTTGTCACAAACTTGTTCCAGGACTCCTCCAGGAGCCTCTTGTAGGATTCCCAGGGAGTTCTTGATGAGATTCTTCAAGAAGTTTAATTAGGATTCCTTCAGAAGTTCTCTCTGGGTTTCTTCCAGGTTTTTTTTTTCTGAGATTCCAAGAGAGGTTTCTTCTGGGATTCTTTTAAGAGCTCTTATCAGGATTCCTTCAAGAAGAACACCCGAATTTTTCCAGGAATTCCTATAGGAACTTCATGAGGAAATCCATCAACAAAGACTGTAAGAGGATTTTCTCAAAATACTTTTATTAAGCTTCTGGAAGATTTCCATTAAAAAGGAGGAATCTGGAGCTCCCAAAAGAATCGTGGAAGTAGTTTTTGGAGTAATGCCGGAAGAGGTTCTTGGAGGAATTTCGGAAGAAGTTCCCAGTGGGTTTATCGTAGAAATCCCTGAAAGAGTTCTTGAAGCAATCCCAGTAGTAGTTCCTAAAAGAATCCCGGAAGGAAGTCCTGGAAAATCCCAAAGAAGTTTTTGGAGGAATACAGAGCTCCATGGGAATCTCACACAAAACTCCTGGAACAAATTTGTGGAGAAACCACGGATGGAATGGATCACTAAAATAACTAAAACGGCCGCAATGGAATGAGCAGGTAGCGCCACCGTAGCCTTGTGTGTTTGACATGACTCGACTACTGTCACAATGATATACAATGGCTCCTTTGTTTACATGCGGAGAATGCGAGGAAAGTTTGATTCTTTGATCCATTCCTATGGAATCCCAGAAAAACCTACTGGAAGGGTGCCACTATGCCGTCATCATGTCCTGAATCAACACACTTTCCCACGCACTCCACATTTTAAATCTAATCGAACTACTTATGAAAAGCTCCTCTAAGTCCGAAAACTGACGAAATTGTTCTATGTCTGAATCGTAAACAATAATGCCACGAAAAGTCAAACGTCAATTTATCATAACAATTGCCGTATGCACTGCCCTATATTTGCTGCTGCTGTGTTCACACTGCATGTTCGCGAGCTCGGCTTGATTTCCACTTCCGGATCCAACCGGCAGAACGTTATCCACCGCGATCTTTAGATTCCCTCGCTAGGGCAGCAGAAAACACTGAATTCCGGGCACGTTACGCTGCTTCGGCCGCAATATTTCACGAGACAGTTCGTTTTTAAACTTCCCGCACGCGAAACGATTTGTAAGTTCGTCAGAGTCACGCACTGGCTTCAACAAAATCAACGAAAACATCGGTGACACGTAAAACAAAAATTGATCATTATGCGTGTAGCATGATTTGATATATTTTCCGCGTCAATTATGTTCTTGCGTCGTTGCAATCGCTGCAATATTGATTTCGCGTGTAGTATTTGGCTCTCCCTCCCAGGCTGTAAAGTATTTGTCTCTCTCTCTCTCTTCTTGGCGTAACGTCCTCACTGGGACAAGGCCTGCTTCTCAGCTTAGTGTTCTATGAGCACTTCCACAGTTATTAACTGAGAGCTTCCTCTGCCAATGACCATTTTGCATGCGTATATCGTGTGGCAGGCACGAAGATACTCTATGCCCAAGGAAGTCAAGGAAATGTCCTTTACGAAAAGATCCTGGACCGACCGGGAATCGAACCCGTCACCCTCAGCATGGCCATGCTGAATACCCGTGCGTTTACCGCCTCGGCTATATGGGCCCTTGCAGGGCTGTTACAACAGTCGCGGATTTCGCGGTTTTCGCGAAAATCGCGGTTTTCGCGGATTTGTCGCGGATTTATGTGCCACGACGCGGATTTCGCGGATCCTTGAAATCTGGTCGCGATTTTCGCGAGTTTGTCTGATTTAAGTCGCGCATTTCGCGGATGCCTATCTGTATGGCAGTTGTAATTTACTTTAAGATCATTTTTTAATTTCTCTTAAATTTATTTCCATCGAAGCTTCTGTCAAACGTTATTTTTTGCAGCTTCAAAGTAGTATCTGTTTTAAGAAACTTTTCAAAACTACAAAATATGTATATTGAAAGTCGCAAATTTATGCAAATTTCTCCAACAAGTCAAAAGTTTTTTTAATGGAATTCCACGGATATCACGAATGTTTTCGAATTTGTTCAACCGATCTTATATCTTCATAAGAAAAACAATATGAAAAGACTAATGGTGTCTCTACAATTTCTCTAGATTCTGTTGGTGTTTCCCAAATTGGTTGAAATTCTCTGCTGTGATATCGCAACTTTGATTTAAGTTTTTTGTTCTATACCCACAGGTCTATATCCAAGATTGAGATCTTTCAATTTGGTTCCCTGCTCCACTATGGGTGATCAAGGCAAAACATTCCAATTTTGAAAAAATAGATTATACCGAAAATTTCGTAAAAACAGGGACGAGTAAAGATTTACTTATAAATTTAATATTTATATAATATTTAATTTTCAAACTATTCGCATAAATTACTCATTTTCGTTTTATATACAACTTTATATGAGGGTTATATAATACACAAACATAAACTATTTTTTGTAATTGCGTTGTGTTTTCCCCTACTTTTCACTCTCGGTTACAACGTTAAAACGGCCTACTTTTCTTCACTTAAACAAAAGTGCCGAAAAGTACTACTTTTCGACATTCTTAAGAGTGCTGAAAAGTAGCACTTTTCGGCACCTTTGCCAGAGCCCACTTTTCGATAACTTTCACGGCTACCATAGACACAGCTGCTGCGTCTACAACCTCTGAGCAGCCCCAATCCGAATTAGGACTTTTCAGGTTCTGATTAGGACTACTGCAGATCGGCGTAGAAACAGCGGCTGAAACTACTTTTGCTCTTGCCCATGCTGCGGTATGACAACGACGGGAGCTTGCAAATTTCTGACACCTGCTCTATCATAGCCTACCTGATCGAACAAAAGCACCACGCTGACGCGTATGAATGAGTGGCACGTGGTTGCTCTTGATACATGCTCGTATAGAAAAGATTATACTGATTGGGTATTTTTGCAATTACAAAAAACTTTGTATGCAACTCGTTGCAAAACTCGATTTTTTCAGCAGACGTCGTATTTATCCAACTCGGCAAGCCTCGTTGGATAAACGTACGACTCGTGCTGAAAAAATCATCATTTTGCAACTTGTTGCATAAATAACTATTATGCAATTCAGTATCATAATTTCTATGTTATATATATTATTTCGGTATCATAATGGCCAACTTTTCCACACTAATTCATTATGCAACTGAAATGACTTGCATAATGAAGAATAGTTGCATAAAATGTTGTATGTAACTCGTAGCGAAACTCGATTTTTTAAGCACTCTTCGTATTTATCGTGCTGAAAAAAAAACAACTTTTTGCAACTCATTACATAAATTACTATTCATTCCGGGATTCAGCATTAGATATTTGTTTCCAAAACTCTTATTTTTTGAATGTTGGAAGAATGTAATCAACAAATTATTTCTAAATCTCTCCTCTTTTGTCACTTCAAGTCCTTTTATTAACATAGGACAATTTTGATGATCTGCTTCAAAGGTAATCACAACTTTAAAATTATATTTTCTCCTGTGACTAAAATAACTCGGCTCATAATCCCTTTTTGTAGGAAATAGCTCTTCTTATGCAGCAACGTCGTTCATATCTGGTTAACCAAGGTTAAAAAACGTTGCCCTTATTCAAACTATAAAGTATTTTTTTTTTAAGAATAAGATCACTTGAATACAAAGCTGGCCGCCTTGCAGTTTACTTGAATCTGCCCCACAAAATGAAATTAATCTGAAAATGAAACTCATCGGTTGTATTATTTTTCTTATAACGTGGACTAATGAAACCAAATCATCATGCTTCCTGTTTGTGGAGCAAAGTATGGTTGTTCCTTGGCCCTGAACCATTCGGCGGGATCTGCTCCGATTTCTGCTGCTCTGTAAAATGCAACTGAGCGAATTTATGGTCCCCTCGAATCACATCAAACTGGAATGTACTTCCCCCTAAAAACTAATCCAAGCGGCTCGTCATGATATACCGCAAGAAAATCCAACAATTATTTCGTCTGAACATCTACACCGGTTCAATAACTGGACACTGGCCCTGCAGATACCACCTGCAAAAGATCGAATTGATCCTAATTGTCGCTTCTGTGGTGAGGAGGCAAAAACATCAGAACATATCCTCTGCTATTGTATTGCACTCACCTATCGTAGGTTCAAAGCTCTTGACAAATACTTCTTAGGGCTTGCTGTCATATGAGTCTTATTCCCCAAGGACGTGGTTGGCTTTATAAAGTTAGAATGGGGGAACACACTGTAATTCACCAATAAGCTGGTCTTGAGTTCAATCGATACTAAGGTATCTGATCAACAAACATGTTACTGAGATACTTCACAGAAAAATGGTTTATCACAAAATAATTTTAAAATCTGATATCGGGTCCAGAGATAGTTGTTCCTGAAGCTTTGGGAATCTCAATACGTTTTCTGTAATAGCACAAACAAAGGTTGACGAAAAATGTGGCCCTAATGAAAAATCGTTGAAAACTTCATAGGTTCTACGATACTATTCTTAAAACATGTCATTATTCAGTACAAAATCTGGTTCAATATGAAATTTGAATATTTATGTTCGTGTCGCGGATTTGTTTCTCGAGTCGCGGATTTTATTTTCGAAGTCGCGAATTTCGCGGATGATATTTTGGAAATGTTGTAACAGCCCTGCCCTTGTAAAGTATTTGTGTAGTAGCTATATATCCCGCCTAAAGTTTGTTTTGACAATAATGTTTATATCCGACAAGTCGTGTTGGTATACCAACAGTTTCTTTATTACAGCTTCTAGCTGTAATGATATCGCATAACGGCCTTCAAAGCGTATTACGAATTGTACTGTATAGTAGCAGCTGTTTTGTTATTGGAGACTCCTATTCGATGTGTTCATGTTTTTACATCTTCCGGGAAATCTCCCATGGTTGAAATAGAGTGCAGTAAAGGAAGCCCCAGTGACAAGTGATTTATTTGAGATAACCGAGTTTGGTAGTTGTATGGTCCTTGTTGAGGAGGACAGTCATTTTTCTCGCGTTTTTCACTTGTTTTGCAGCCGTGTATAAGCTTATGGTTTATTTTTGACTAGCTTCCCTTTTATTCAGCGTTGACTGCTTCAATTCGATTGTTACACAACAGAAAGCAAATGACTGAAGCTTTTAGCGCTGAAAATGTTAGTTGGGGAGTCACGATTTTATATTTGAGGAACGTGGACCTGCTGTAAAAAGATATACGCCACTTGTTATGACTACCAACACTTTCATTAAAAATCATATTTCAGTTGGTTAATGTACATCTTTTCGATGCATTTTTCATGCATTACATCAAAAACTAATAATATGACTTATTACTTGAATTTTAGTGCAGTTTAATGGTAGCTAACTTAGCTTCATGTCATGTGTTGCAATTTATCCCACAGATGGGGTAACTTGCAATAAGCATGTATTTCGCTCCTCCTGATTAGGTGGCAACTAGAGTCCCTATAATTAGAGTTTGGCGGACTATCACTTTCGACCGGTGCCAATCGAGCATGACGTCATAGTGTCCTCACCGATAAATGCTACACCGTGACGTCATGCTTGATTGGCTCCGATCGAAAGTGACAGTCCGCCAGACTCTAACTAGACTGATTCTAGTGGCAACGTGTTTTGGTAAATCAACTGCTGCATAGTATTCTACTCGTGGTAATTAGTGTACACGGTGCTTTACACTTACAGTATTGCGGCGCTTATAATAAATCCACATTGGGCGGCGGCGATATGGCCGCTAGGAGATTCCCGCGATACAGACGCAATGTCAAAATCGAACAGATACTGTCACCCACCCAGCAGCATCGCAGCAGCCTTCAGGCCGTTCACATCAAAACAAAAGTTAGCACAATGGCATCTCAAGTGGCCAGAAATCGTAATAATATTTATCGCGACATTGTTTCACTATACGCATACGCATCACCTCGTCGGCTTTGTATTTAATAATCAAGATGTTATTTAGTGATGCTGCAGGAGGATACGGCTTCATATTTTCCATTTCCACATTGCGTCTGTATCGCGTGCATCTCCTCGCGGCCATATCGCCGCAGCCTCATGTGGATTTGATATGAGCGCCGCATGCAGAATTTCTGACCATCAGGTCGTTCATAGTGGTGCGGTCATATTTTGGCAACTTGATGAAAAAGAAGAAGAGAAACGCGGTTCGCGGATTTATCTTGCAAGACACAATATATTTCAATTGTTTAGATTTTCAGTGATATTGCTTCTATTCTAAGTCGAAAAGTTTTGCAAGTTATCCCTTTTGACGGTACGTAACTTCCTTTTGATTATCTGATTAAATTTTATTAATCTCGTTGAAAATTTTCAGGTTTTTTTTTCTAGAAATTCTCTAGGAGTTTCTTGTGAAAATCTTCAAGATGTTCTTTTTGACATTCCTCTAGGAATTCATTATTGTAATCATCTAGGAGTAGGACTAGGATTTAATTCTTGGAATCTCTAAACAGTTCCTTCTGAAAACCCTTCATCTGAATTCATCCTGGGAATCTTCGTCGAGTTCATTGTGGATGTATTTCGAGAGTTCCTGAGAAAGCTCCTAGATCGAATTCATGAAATACCAAGACAAAATTCTAGAAGGAATCACAGAGAAATTCACAGAAAGCGTTTGTGGAGGAATTCTCGAATGATACTCCTTGAGTAATCCCAGATGAAATTTCTGGAGGAACTTCTAGAAATAATTGCTGGAATTCCCAGACGACACTTATGGCGTAGTCCGCAACAAGAATTCATGGATGAATCCACAGATGTAAGTCCCAGAACGAATTCTTGGAGGAATCCCTAGATGGACACAGCAAGACTTCCTGAAGCTATCCACATCAGGAACTCCAAGAGAAATCTTCAGGTGGGATTCGTGGAGTATTCCAAGGGGGAGGGAGTTCCTAAGGGAATTCTCAGAGATTTCCTAGAAAAATCACCAGGAGGTGTTTCTAGATGAATACTCATACGAAGCTTTTGTATTTAGGAAACTACGGATAATCGTGTTCGACATGTTCCATGGTTTACACCAAAGGATTGTTTATATTTGTCCTGGTGCTTCTTCAAGATCATTCATCATATCGTTTTGGCAAAATACAGCTCCGCCTGCATCAAGGCAAATCCATTAGAGCACTAGCAAACTGCCTACGTCTCACTGAACAGTGCTGGTACGAACTGGTGGTATGTACAAGTAGGTAGGTGGTAGCCTGGGTGCTGGGTGCTTAGTATCGGTCGGTGGACTGTCAAACTGAGCTTGGCTCCACGAAACCAGCACCATCAGGGACCAAGGTAGCGGCAGAGAGACACACAGAGATGACAACGACTACGCGACCTTTGCTAATGTTGAGTGAGGCGTAGTGGGGTGCGGGCTCAGGGCCCGGGGGGTCCCATTCAATGTATTATGAATACCCACATAAAAAGGAACTTTTTCCAAACACGTCTCCACATTTCACTGATAGAGCGAGGTTCTCTCCTGTGTTCAGGAGCTCCCACAACAACGTCAACGTCCACATCGATATGGTGGACTCCCCGCGAGCACTACAAGCGAGAGAATCCCAATCCTCGGTGGAGAGAGCTTGCTGGAGAAGTTTTTATTGATTTTGGAGTAAAATATTTGCATACTTGTTGCTTCTTGTGCTGTGCGCGATCGAACCCCCAATGTCGTTGTTCGAGTTCGCGCGGGGTGGACGATGACGGACGGGATGTTGTTTAGCAGCTAGCTACTCTTTTTGGGGGTGTCTTCTGGCAAACACCAAGACACATGTTTTCTGGCCCTGTCATGAATAAAGAGCACTCTACTAACACAAAAAATGTGAGGGGGAGCCGAGGCGATGTCGACTGATAGTGTGATTAGGTTAGTTTGCTTGCTTTGGGCTGGGTTGGCAGGGAGCAGGGAGACGAGTCAAAGTCAAAGCTGAGCGGAGCATTAGTTAGGTGGTATGGATGAAGTTCGACTTTGAGTTTGAGCCGAGGGCCATCAACAGCACCAGCACCAGCGCCAGCGCGAGGTAGCCGCCGCGAGTTTCAAGGACGTTTTCGATATGTCTGTTATTCTGTTTGTGTACGGTGCTTCTTGTTTTTGCGATTCGCCATTCCGGTTCTGATGCATTTTTTCGGCAGAACGGTTTGGCTTAGCTTCTGTACTACGTACCTAAATGATGGGAATTTCCATTCCCACGTACAATTGCTTTCTGAGGGGATTTGTTTGAATGTAGGGCTACCAGAGGAAGGCGTTTATTTTTTTTTTGTTAGGTAGGTACAATCTTCAAATATGTATAAACAAATTGTGAAACATGTTTCTGCAAACAAATATTATTACACATCTGATTCGTTAAGAGAAACCAAAAAGATGAACTTGTATAATATCAAATCCCATTCATTCTCTTGAATCACTCCAAAAAAAATCCTGCCGAATATTACAATTCCGCCGAACGCGTAACAAACAGATAATTCTCTAGCGGAATTTAGAAGAATTGGAGGAAAATCTAGCTAAAAATAGTAGAATTTTTGGACTGCTGTGGTTTGATTGGATACACTCACGACCTATTCAAATCAAACCCCAGAATTGCCAAACCATTTCATAGAGGAAATTTCGTCAGAATTTCAACAGTCCGTTACGACACACATTCCCATGAAGTAAACTTGCCCATTTTGATTGGGAGTTGCAAAAAATCCTTATAGCAATCCCTAGAGGTATTCCAGGAGGAAACCTAGGACAACAATCTTGAGAGGCTCCTAGAGAAATCTCGAGAGGAATTCATGGCGTAATCTCTAGAGAAATTCCCGGAGGATTCCATGGAGGGATCTTTTGAGGAATTTCTAGAAGAATCCCTGGATAAGCCCTAGAGGAATTCCGGGATAAACAGCCTTAGCTGGAATTCCCAGAGAAATCTATGGAGGGGAAATCCACAGAAACATCCCTAGTGGTACTCTTGAAAAGCATCCCCGAAGAACTCTTCGGGAAAGTCTTAGAGAAATTCCTCGATAAACCCTCGGAGAAATCCCTCGAGGAGATCTGGGAAAATGTCTTAAAAAAAGCTGATGAAATACCCAGATAAATCCATGGATAAATCTCTAGAGAAGACCCTGGCAAAATTTCTAAAGAAATTCTTGAATAAACCTCTGGAAAAAATCCTTGTGGAATTCCTCAATAAGTACATGAAGCAATCCTTTTGGGAACCTTTATTTAAAACCCTACTGAAATTTCTGGACAAATCCCTTGTGGGTTTGCTGGAGGAATATGCTGGAAGTTTGTATCTGGTGCAATCTTCGAGGAGAATATCTTACAGGCATTCCCAGGTAAATCCTGGCTTCGAGTAATCTTTACAATGATTCTTGGGTAAATCTTAGGTTGATTCTTGGTAGATTTCCCAAGTGAATCCGTAGTGGTACAAAAAAATCCTCGTGGATTTTTTACAGGAGTGCCTGGTGAGATAATTGAATCAATCTTGAGAAATTCCTGGATAAATTGCATAATGTGTTCCTAGACGAATCCTTAGGCGTATCTCTGGAAGAATCCCTAAAGAAGCCCCTGGAGAAATTTATGGATTAATCCCTGAGAAATCACGTGAAAAACAAACGCTTCACAGATATTGGATTGGGACCTATTTCAAATATGGCAACGAATAAGGAAAAACTTGTAGCAATCTGATTCACGTTACTATTTTAAAAAGTTGGGATAAAATAAAAGTAGTAATTTTATACAGGTATACCTCGATTTAGTGGACCCTTGATTTTATGTACATTTTACCTCAATTTGATGTACATTTTTCAATGGTAAAATTTTTAATAACCAATCAGTTGAAAACTTGCAGTTTTTATTATGATGACTAATAATGCAGGGGTTTTCAGCCTTCTGACACGCGGAGCACTTCATATCAATAAATCACTTTGTGGAGTACCCATAATAGCGCCAGGGCATACCTCATGACATATTTAGTTTTAAATATTTATCTTAATCTTATACTTTCCTTTCTGACTTTTTTTTTAATAAATATTTCTCGCTTTGTCGATGATTACGATGAGCGGACTATATGGGGAGATTCTCTGGTGATATTTTTTTTACAGATTCCTTAGCAATGACAACATTCTTAGCGGTTGCATGAAAACTGCCCCTTAGCCAGATTTTTCCTCTAAGCTTTCTAACATACTTGTTTCAAGATTTCTTATGACTTTCTCACCGACAATAGTAATA
Organism: Aedes albopictus; assembly: GCF_035046485.1. NCBI lineage: Eukaryota > Metazoa > Arthropoda > Insecta > Diptera > Culicidae > Aedes > Aedes albopictus. The sequence continues at coordinate 495,925,942 of NC_085137.1, read as the reverse complement.
TATTCCTGATATTTGAAGGAACTACTGCAACAACTTCTGATAGAATCCATGGAAGAACTTTTGAAGAAATCCCTGCTGAAATTTTTTGAAGTAATTCTAGGAATATTGAAGAAGTCTCTAAAGATATTTCCGAAAGTATCGCTAAAAAAAAATCAGAAAGATTAAAAAAAAAATCTGAAAAAAAATTCAAAATGAATTCCTGAAAGAATTTCTGAAAGAAACGGGAACATTTTAAGAATCCATAGATGGATTTTCTGAGAAAATTATAAGAGGAATAGCTGTAGAAATTCTCTGAAGAAATCCACGGTGGAATTTCTGCAGAAACTCATACACAACTTGCTTTCACAACTCTTTGTGAAACTTCTTCAGAAATCCCTAGTGGAATTTCTGGAGAAACTGGAAGTTGCTGTGGGAATTTCTAGTGAAATCCTTGGAAGAATTTCGAAAGTATCCCCAGTACAAATTTTGAAATATTTTTTGAAAAAAAAAAATTGAATACCTAGTTTCTATAGGCATTGCTGAACGTTTTATTAAATGAATCTCTGGAGAAATTTCGGAATAAATGCTTAAAAAATTTGTAACGAATCTTTGTACGAATTTTTGAAAGAATTCCTTTAGAATTTTCTGTTCATATTCATAAATATTTTTTTGGAAAAAAAAATGAAGGAATATCAGCAATAAATCATGCAAGATGCTTTGGAAGAATTCTTTGTGTAATTTGTAGAATAAGGGCAAACTACCCATGCGCCAGACTTTTCCACACTTCTTCAACATTTCTTATGATTTCCTCACCGAGATTTGTAATATATTCCTGATATTTTTAGCAACTGCTCCACTTACACTGTTCCACTTCTAAAAGAATCCATGGAAGAACTTCTGAAGAAATCCCTGCTGAATTTTAGGAATATTGAAGAAGTCTCTAAAGATATTTCCGTAAGTATCGCTAAAGAAATTTCAGATACAATTGAAAAAAAAAAATAATTTAATCAATTAAAAAATAATTAATTTAATTCCTGAAAGAATTAAAAAAAAACAGGAACATTTTAGGAATCTAGGAAGGATTTTCTGAAAAATTAGGAGGAATAGCTGTAGAAACACCTGGAAACCCCTGGTGAAATATCTAACAAAACCTCTTGAGCTATTTTTGGAAAAATATCCGGGAGAAATTCCCAGAAATTCCTAGAGGTACGCTTGGAGGATATCCTGGATTCATTTCTGAGAAAATACATAGAGAAATATCCGGCGGAATTTTTGAATGAAATCTCTGTGTGAATTTCTGCAGGAACCTCCGAAAGAATGTCTTCCAGCCTTTCCGTAAGAATCCTTTTAAGAATCTCTGAAAGAATCTGTAGAAAAAAAATCGAAGGAATCCTTGGCGGATTTTTCAAGACTTTCTTTAGAAATTTCTGGAAAAGATGTCTTGAAGGAATATCTGAATGAATGTGAAGAAATCTTAGAATTTAATGAAGCAATCCTTGCCGAAAATTCTCGAGTCAAGTACAAGACGCTGAAGACGACCTTACAGTTGAGGTCAAAATACGTATCTGTCAAAGGATGCAAATTCTTAGTGGAATTCAAAGGAACAGTACTTAACACGATTTTCTTTTTACTTACAGATATTCCCCTAACCAGCCCAGGTTAATCATCATGAAAATTCTTTGGTTCTGAGAAAATTCAGAAGTATTTCTGAATTTGTGATTCTCAATGTATTCGTGAATCATTTTCCAAAAAAAAATCATGGAATGTTCATGGGAGGTTTTTTGGATGACTGCTTTGAAAAATTTCTGAAATAATTATTTGGAGAAATTCGTAGATGTATTTCTGGAACAATCTATGCAAGATTTTTTGAAAGGAATTCTTGAAGTATTTTCTAAAGGAATCCATACAAATTTTCGGAAGCTATCCGT
>NC_085137.1:495898535-495923535 GCF_035046485.1 Aedes albopictus | reverse complement strand
CTGAAAAGGACATTGTAAAACGCATAAGCGTAAAAAGAGCCTATAGCTCATTGGAGGTAGCTTGTGACGTCATGCAACTTTCAATATGACATTGAAAGGCACGCCATCGAAAGCACCCTCAATATTCAAGAAATCACCCAAGCAAAAACTACGTTTGAGCGAGTACTTTCTTGAAAACGTATACAACTTTGTGTAAAAGAGTCACTGTGGACATCCCAAATTGGTAGGCATGTGAATTCACATGAAAAGGCATGTCAGCCAGACAAACATCGCAGATGTGATAATCGACAATGCGATTCAAGCATTTCAGAAAGAACGAGTTAACCAGATGAATCTGGAACTCATTCCTTCTTTACAACGCACGCACCCTTTCGGGATATAACTATGGAGTAATTTCACGCCATGAAAATACCCAACAGCAATCTACAAGAGTTCAAAACATGTTTGAAATACTCAAATCCCTTTGGAGAAAATAGGACAAACCCCCATTTGCACCTGGAGATTTGAAGTAAGCAGAGCTTTTTAGGGCCCACTAAGTCGATTATATAGCTATAATTCTCAAGCGGAAGCTAGAGATTCGTAACTATACAAAAGAATGGTTTATCCGAAGATATTTTGAACTTGAACAGATCAGAGTTCCATTCAGGAATACCTCTTGCGGTCCGCACAGACCGCAGAAGACAAGCTTCTTTCAAAGCAATAGTTATGGTATACCACAATGGAGGGCGTTGTAGGTACAAAACCACAATGAAACTCTCTTGGAGTAGCAATGGAAGCGAGTTATCCACAAAACGTGGTCGCAACCAGTTAGTACAGGTTCCCTAGTTCGTTGAGCAGGGACGCCTGAATACGCTAATTTTGCGGAGGAACACTCAAAAGTGCAAAGAAGGTCAAATGGAGACTCCTCATCTGACACATGCCAATCAGTCAGCTCATGACAAATTTTGCTCATGCAGAGTTGGGTTAGGTGCAATTCTATGTTAAGTTATCCTTGAACTGTACTACCTAAGTAATCCATCCAACTGAAGCATCTCAAATTAATGTTTGAGCTACTTCAGATGATGTAATCATCGTAGCAATACTGCCAAATGCCAGCGAAAAGATGCTGAATACAAGAGCTTGCTTGAAGGCATCCATATGGATATGTTGACTGTTAACGTTATTCTAAGATATAGCATGCTCGAGGCAAGATACTTCATTTATAATGAAAAAAAAAAGCAAACTGGGTTCACAAGGTAACCTATGCAGACGGTACCCTACGAAAATGAACTTTTCGAAGTAGAGTCACTTGGGCTACGTACGCTTTTTACGCTGAAAATTGATCTGAGGTTTCCTAGCCGTAGCCACTACCCAAACTAGACAGGATTACACTCTTCACAATCACAGCACAAAAAGAAAACATCAACGACAAACCAAATCGGTGTCAATTGAAAAACGCCAATGGCGAAAACGCATTAAGCGAAACCACATAGGTAGTAATGTAAGCTAATTTACAACATTTGAATAATCCCGCCCTTATTTAGCCTCAAATTTGAGACTCAAGAAGGGCAACTGATTATCTCGGAGAGACGCAAGGTCCACTGCACTATTGCTCCGGTTAGTGCAGTAAGGGCATAATACTGTGGAGGACGCCCTAATTCACCACAGGCTCCGTTTGTGGTTAGGTTTTTATTAGACCCCCCTAACCATTCATTCCTTGGCACGGTAAGCATAAAGCCGCATAACACCATGAATTAGGGGTCACCTGTTTAGTGGACTCTTACCACTGGATCAGGCGGTCCGTAGTGTTATTCTTAGCCAATTGAGACAACCGCTACCGACACTACACAGCTATCTAGGCTGATCAGGAAAAGAAGTTAACATTGATGGTTAACTTCCAAACGAGCCCGAACAGCCCGGGTGTCATTGACATTATCAAGTCAATGCAATGTTTACAAAAATTCCAACATGTAAAATCAATGCTATTTTAATAATATGATTCAGTTTGGTAGAAACTTTTTTTCGTTTCTTTGGCCAAAGTACATAACACTGTGCGCCTCTTGGTTTGTTTGGTTAGAGTGGGTGGTTGGGAGGTTGATTCAAGAACAGCATTATTGTTGTGATCTCCAGGGAACTTCACCTTAACTTCCTTTTGTTGTTTTAAAATACTTCATAAAAAAATCAGATGGTAATTATAATTATGGCATAATTCGTGCGTTAATTTATTAACTCAATAGACATCCGCCTCTAAGCTCCAAAAGTAGATGTGATTATAGTATTTTGCTCTTGAGAGGATTTGAATTTGTTCCCAGATTCTGCTTTATTGTAAAATTTACTCCCAAAAGAGAACGTGGTAGTATTAAGAAGAAAAGTGTTACAGACCTATCAGATTGCATCTTATTGGTGCTGAAATAAAAGTGACTGAACAAATGAAGTAAGAGTCATTTTTGATAACAATCATTCTAACACATCAAATTAAATTCCGAATTGCATTCAGGAAATAGCGAAGAACCTTCGGTAAATCCTGGACTTTAAAAGACAAGTACATAGGTATATCAAATAACTTTACGTAACTGTTTTTTCGAGCAATCTACAAAACTGTCTTTGAAAAGTTGAGATAGGAAAGTTAGTTTATGAACGACCCCTTAGTTCACAAAATTGGACAAGTGACTTCAAATCGAGAAAACAAAATAGCAGTCCCTTATCCAACGGCCATGTAGTCACATCTTAAGGTGAAGTTCCCTGGAGATCACAACAATAATGCTGACTCCTACTTGAATCAACCTCCCAACCACCCACTCTAACCAAACAAACCAAGTGGCGCACAGTGTTGTGTACTTCGGCCAAAGAAACGAAAGAAAGTCTCTACCAAACTGAATCATATTATTAAAATAGCATTGATTTTACATGTTGGAATTTTTGTAAGCATTGCATTGACTTGATAATGTCAATGACACAACTAGCTTTTAAAAACATTCTTAAATATGTATTGATATTACATTTTGCCACTATTGAATACATTTATCGCACTATGCTTCGTTTTGTTTATGATTTTTGACAATTGCTTCCTCTCTTCTGCTGCGTTTATTTCGAACCGTTCTACTGTAATACGGGGTGATATTATCCAATACAAAAATGATAATCAACAGTAAATAAGCTGTTCTGTTACACTTTGGCATGGTGTTCAGTGTGACATATAAGAGTAATAATTCAAATAGCGAATAAAAAACAGTATTTTTCATTTAAAAAATGGACAGCATTTGGATCAATTATAAGTATCGCTGAACAACAACACTCAGTGTGACGGTACGTTTTACGTCGATGGTTAGGGCAAGGGGTAGAGAGGGGATATGAGGCAGTGGGTGCCATTCCACCTGCCATATTGGAGCTCTTGCAACCTCGTCCTTAACATTGAATATCACTCAAAGCAAATCATGATCCAGTTTGATGAAGCAATTATCAATAATTGGCACCATGATTGGTGTTTACATCTGTCCCACAGTATTGTTCAATTATTGTTTATACCTTGCTTGAAAACACTTGCCATTATCGTCCGCGAATCGTAAGATAATCTAATCCAAGACACATACCTGAAATCAAAACAAAAAAAAACATATTACTTAACTACAGCAGGTAGATGACTAAGCACGGCTTGTCTAGAGCCGTCTAGAGCCAAAACATCTAACACACAGCTTGTTGACAATTTATTTCTTCATGATAGGGGACATCGACACTCAAAACAAATTGATTACAGCTCAATTAAATCCAGTCTCTTCTCACGCGGAACTTTCCGCGTGCGCACGCTAGCATATGACTACTCAGTTTTGAATGAAATACAGTGGGACGGAAAGTTTGCTCAGTATTTGTGTTGTAAAACTTGACGGCTTGACTTACGATATGAAGTATCTAAGATTTATGACGCAATCAGCAACATCAGACACGGTGCGATCCGCTGTGTAACGTCAGGTTACCGTGTAAGAAGCACGCGATTGGTTCTCTCGCTCACCCGCATTATCTGCGGTAGAACCCAACCGAACGTCGTCGTGATCACTGTTGTCGCGTCGCACCCGCCCGCCGAATGCACTTGTTTGCGCTGACCAGTAACCAGTTCCGTCTAGTCGTGATCGCATTGATGATGTCATGAACTGCTGGGATTCTGTCGGCTGATATGGTCAGCTAGTCTGCTGTTGATTCGGGAAGGGGTTTGCAGGCGAAAGGAAATGCGTTGCATTCCGCAGTATCAGAAGTCGTGGTCAGTATTCTGACTCCGGTAGCAAGTTACTAATTGTTGTTGTGCATGTTGACTAGAACGAGTATGCTCCATTACCTTAGCAATGCCATCAAGTTATGACATTCTTGTTTATTTGAAGATTGATAAGACAGGTGCCTGTTGAGATTAGACACAGACCATCTGGTAACTCTCGCGGAAACACATCTGTACAAAGACAGAAAAAAAGATCGTCCGATAGAGGCCCGGCGCGATCGCGCGACCAACATCAACATCGTAATGGACGTCTGTGCGAAATGGCAAACCACACTATTTGAGATCCAGTTTTCTACGCGCGGCTATTGCGAGATCGTCTGGCTACCAAAAGCTGTCTTCGGAGAAGACCCAGAACCGGAACGCCTTGCGCAATGTAGTTTTTGTCCGGCGTTGACCGATGGTAGTCATCGTCATCGTTTTCATTGTCTAGGACAGAGGTTCTCGACGGATGAGATTTGGACGCGCACTATAATCCATACAAGGCTGAACTGGAAGGTCGTTCTTCTTCTTGGATAACTGTACTGATAATGACTTGTGAACATAACAGATAATTTATGGAACAACAGTCATTTCAATAATGCTTTTCATACTCATAGTATAGAGAATTTATGGTTAAAAAAAACTATGTGTTCCCAAAATTATTTTAATGAATAAGTTTTGCAACTTTTTTGGCTGAAGACTACACCATTGATAGTGAGAGATTTACCACCACTGATGACCGTCACTAAATCTGCCACGCTGCTACCGGTATGCGTTCGAGTGTTAAGGAACTTGCCTCTATCGCTCGCTTCATACTTCAAGCTGGCAGAGAGCTGACTCGTAGGCTAGAGATTCATCCGTTGTTGTCATCATCATCGTCCAGCTCCAAACACTAGGTGTTATGGTTTTAGTCGGTCGGCATCTTAGTATGTAGTAGTCGTTGCGGCATTTCTATTCAAGCGACGCGGCGAGTGTCTTCGTAATTCTTCTTCTTGTGCGCTTGACACTGTAGGTATCTCTTCCTCCTCCAGGAATGATGATTTCAGACTCATTCCGGCCATGCCATAATTTGCTGTGTATATTTGTTATGCTTGTTTTGATTATTATTTGAGCAACGTGAACCAACAGCTCCTAGTAGGTCGAACACGATAAACAACGCATATCTGCACAACGACTACCAACAGGAGGGATAACAGTAATACGATAATGCTCTTCTCTTGTAGGTGGCTAATTAGGGTGATGCCAATGTTTGTCCTTCTATTGATTGGATCTTCGTATAATTATGATACTTAGCAATGTATCAGTCACCTATATTTTTTGATCATCAACTTTTGCCATCTCAAGATACTACATAGTTATCCCGAATAAAAAATACAGTAGAAAAACCGAATGTTGTATTGTAACAGTACTATTTAGAACCATATTGTTACAATAAACACCATTGTAAAAATAAAAAATACAAAAACAATAAGATGTAATGTAGACACCATACAGTGAATTGTAAATAAGATTTTTACAATATACTATACGGGTTGTTAAGTATCGTAACAATATAAAAAAATATTTTTCTCCATATATATTTTTTTACAAAACCATACATTTTATTGTAAATGAATTGTTCGAAATACTGATACGTGGGCTTTAATATACCGTACATTGTATGGTACTCGTATGGTTTCAAACAATAAAATGTACCGTAAATATATTGTTTTTAATTGTAATTTCACTACTGGTTATAAATTTAACCCTCTAATACCCAAATTTTTGATTTTGATCTAAATATCATTTTTCGTCATCTAAAATCGATTTAAACATGTTTTAGAAGACGATTCTTTTTAATTCTCAATTTTGTGAATTTTGATTTTTGATTTTTCTAATTTTTATTTTTGAACATCCCTACGCTTTTATATTTTTCCTGGAAGCCTATTTGGCCTACCGATTTTTCAAGATGAAAAAATTTTGAGATTTTACAATTACTGTTAAATTATTATTTTTTTAAATTTTTTTCATAGAAAATTTTATTTTCCGTGTAACTTTTAGGAAAATAATTTTAGTGTGTATTTAACTCGCTTAAACTCTTCTACTATAATAGAATGATTGAGGAAAAATTTAAAATGCGTAAATTGTTGCGATTGAATGCAAAAGAAACAATGACATTGAAAAGGTGACCAAAACATCAATTTTTCAATGATTTAAAAAAAAATGTTAATACGCTTTAAAAGACACCAAAAACCATTGTGAGATATACAGAACAGTCCTAAATATCAGCTAAAAATATAAAAGTTTTGATTGCCCGGGCAAGAAAAAATACAAAAATGCTCAAACTATACCCCGTCTAAAGGCGGGATTGGGTATTAGAGGGTTAATCATGGTTTTGGAATGGTTCTCTTTTGTTATGTTGTATTGTTTTACATTAGATAAACCATATAATGTTATATTATCTCGTCATGTTCCTTCGATAATGGCAGTTCTAGCCAAACTAACCTAAACTCGTCTAAGTCTGAGTAGCCTCTGATTGCATTAACAGTTGAAGCTTAGGCTCCCATGTCCCACCAGCCAGATAACTGGGGTTTGCAAACTAAGCATTATTTGTGGCAACACTTTGAGCGGCATGATGGAACTATGCCCAGCGCGCTAAGTGTTATTAGACCACTAATGTAGTTGCATGAAGTGGGTGACGAGGTACATAAGTATCATTACAGCGTGCTTAACCGTAACTGCAATATTGAGGCTCCAGTTTGACTGAACTATGAAATATGTATATAACAACTCATGAGAAAACTGTCAAGTTAGATTCAACTATAAGTTAGGTTAAAAAGCGAAGACGAACTTATATCAGAAGTCGTTTCAGTGTCCAGTCCAGTCCTTATGTTAAAAATGTCAAAGATAAATCGCATTTAATTCGGTTGTGGTACAAGGCAATTTCACATGAGAGAAGAAGAGAAAGAATAGTGTTGAACTCATCCACTGGTTTACGGTAATCTGGCCTGCGTCTTTCCGGGTTGACCTACATTCGTATTCCTCTCATCGCACTCTACATACCTAGCCCACCATATCTCTTGGATATGCAGTCCTTAGGACACCTGGTTTACCACTTTATTTGAACATTTTATTGACTTTAAATAGATGTTTCAACTTATTCACTTTTTTCTCTTTCATTTCCTTTGCAACAAAAATGTCACGAACATCAACAAAACAAAGCGCGGAAAAATCATAAACTGAATAAATAATTAAAAATGCACGGAAAAAGATTGTTTCGGAATAGTGAATGGTTCAAACGTAAGAAAAACAATATAATATATTGTTACATAAAGATCGGATGTAAATGTATAGTAGCTACCAATGTGCAAAGCTTTTAGCGAACCATTCCATTACAATACACTATATTGTAGCTGGTACACTGTATGGTACAGGAATGGTTTTCACCAAATACCCTATGGTTAGTTTTTATCCGGGTGTTTAGTGCCGGTGGCGGTTGTACCAATTGGCTAAGAATAACACTACGAATCGACTGTTCCAGTGGTAAGAATTCACTAAACCGGTTACCCCTTATTCACGGTGTGATGCGGCTATATGGGCTATATGCTTACCGTGCCTAGGAATGAATGATGGCTAGGGGGGTCTAATAAAAACCAAACCACTAACGGCGCCTGTGTTGAGTACCAGGGCCCTCCACTGTATTTTGCCCTCACGGCCAGGGGCAGAAATCGTCGAACTAATACAATGAATAAGAAATTTTTTGACTTTCATCTCACTTAATCTACACTCACCAGCATCTGCTGAACTGTTGTTTACTTTGTGAAAGATAAATGAATAGCCCTGCTGTGGGTGAATGAATTAATTCCACTTTCGTTTCGTTTCCACTGTCATTCATTCTCGCTTTGTATTCAATCAGAACGCTCTTTCACTGACGTAATGAACTGCTCGAATTGTTTTCCTTTCATGTCTTTTTCTGAAGTGTATCATAGCAAAGGTGAAAGTGTTTCATTCTGTCCGTGAAAGTGCTGGCTCTGTGTGCCAAAAAAGTGTTTTTTTTTTCATTTTCTCGGGAAGTCGTGGAACAACGAAACAACCATGGAGCAACCGAAGCTAGCTACCGTGAAAACTGGTAGAAAGCGAGGCCACCGGGACTCTTCGCTGGCCGAAACCGCTTCCAAATTAGTGGAAAAGTGTGGCGAAAAGGCTTCATGTAAAATTGATCCTCAGAGTGCTTGCCATTACACGCAGCAAAAGCTGGATATCAACAATTTTATAAGGCATTTCCGAATTAAACACCCGGAAAAGGCCGCTGAAAAAGGGTTGGTGTCTGACGAACCTCCAGCGAAAAAGCAAAGGATTGTGACGAAACGCTCGATTGCTATCGACCGTCAGCTTTTTCTGGAATTTTTGATCAAGCTCGTGGCGTACTATAATCTTCCATTGGCCTTTATTGAATGGGAAGGTATGGTACTGCTGCTTGATCCGCTGAAAGCAAGCCTCGGTGTAACGGTGGACAAGCGTTTCATGCATAATATTCTGAGTGAATCGTCAACCCTTATTAAGAGCGAAATAAGCAAAGAAGTGGAGGGCCTTTTAATATCCCTAAAAATCGATTCCGCGAGCCGTCATCATCGGCACGTGCTGGCGTTGCTTGCTCAGTACGCTCTGGATGGTGCAGTAGTCACACGTACCCTTGGTAAGTAAATATCTTTGCCGAAAAAGCCGAAGAATTTGACAATGCGTTGTAAAATACTATTACACTTTTGGTTAAGACACGACGTGACCCGTGGTATTTACCTACTTCTAAATATCGCAACTCGATTCAGCCAAGCCAAGCGGTCAGACTAAGGCCTGAGTGTCCTCTGCTGTACGTAGGAGTCGTCCACAGATCGTCCTCCACTTGATCGATCCACCTAGCTCGCTGCGCACAACGTCTTCTTGTACCGGTCGGATGGCTCTCGAGAACCATTTTAGTCGGGTTGCTACCCGACATCCTGATGGCGTGACCCGCCCACCGTAGCCTCCCGAATTTCGCGGTGTGGACGATGGTTGGTTCTCTCAGCAGCTGATGCAGCTCATGGTTCTTTCGCCTTCTCCAAGTACCGACTTCCATCTGCACTTCGCCGTAGATGATACTCAACACCTTCCGTTCCAAAAATCCAAGGGTGCGTTAGTTCTCTGCTCGTATGTGCAGTGTGTTCAATGTAACAAGACTACCGGTCTTATAAGCGTTTTGTAGATAGTTAACATCGTGTGACGGCGAACTTTGTTCGATCGAAAAGTTCTGCGGAGTTCAAAGTAAGCTCGGTTTCTTACCACAATGCGTCTCTGAAATTCTCTGCTGGTGTCGTTGTAGACGGTAGCCAGTGAGTCCAAGTAAATTAATGCTTCAACTACCTAGATTTCTTCGCCGTCGATTGAAATTCGGGAAGGCGGGCGCGAGAATTCCAATTTCGTTTAGGAAAAACACCAACCATGTCTCTTTTCTTGTGCACGGGTGTGTTAAAAGTTAGCGCAATACGTTCTTCGGCAAAGTTTTAGGGCTTGATAAGATCTACCATTTAGAACTTTGGTTCATATCTTGGCTGCTAGAGGGACCATCAACAGTTTGATGCTAAATTGCACTACAGGAACCATATCAGGTTGTCAAGCAAACGTTACGATATGCGACAGCTCAAGACACTGATAATTTGATAGGATAGTTTCTTCGGAAAAGTTTTTGGGTACGCCAATAACTTACTGACAATGAGTTGCGAAGTTCGAAATTCCTCCACTGGGCGGCGCTAGTGAGCAAGTAAATTTTCAAAACCTCATATCTCAGAATCCCGATAACTTAGAAAGTTGGTGTCTTTGGCAAAGTTGGCCACTAGGCGGCGCTAGTGAACATGCAAATTTTAGATATCTCATAGGCTAGAATGCTGATAACTTAGAAAGTTGGTGTGTTAGGCAAAGTTGATCAGTATGACATAAACTTACATAAAAATAAACACTTGTTTCAAAATTCTGCCACTAGGCGGCGTTTACCGGGTTTGTTCGTCTTTTTTCGACTTTTTTTTGGGGTTTTTCGGCTTGGCAAAACTAGTGTCGCTCCCCCCGATAACTTAGAAAGTTGGTGTCTTTGCAAAGTTGATCAGTATGACATAAACTTACATAAAAATTAACACTTGTTTCGCAATTTTGCCACTAGGCGGCGCTAGTGAACATGCAATTTTAGAAATCTCAGAGCTCAGAATCCTGACAACTTAGAAAGTTGGTGTCTTCGGCAAAGTTGATCAGTATGACATAAACTAACATAAAAATACACACTTGTTTCAAAATTCCGTCACTAGGCGGCGCTAATGAACATACACATTTTAGAAAACTCATAGCTCAGAATCCTGATAACTTAGAAAGTTGGTGTCTTTGGCAAAGTTGATCAGTATGACATAAACTTACATAAAAATAAACACTTGTTTCAAAATTCTGCCACTAGGCGGCGCTAGTGAACATGCAAATTTTAGAAATCTCATAGGCTAGAATGCTGATAACTTAGAAAGTTGGTGTCTTTGGCAAAGTTGATCAGTATGACATAAACTTACATAAAAATAAACACTTGTTTCAAAATTCTGCCACTAGGCGGCGTTTACCGGGTTTGTTCGTCTTTTTTCGACTTTTTTTTGGGGTTTTTCGGCTTGGCAAAACTAGTGTCGCTCCCCCCGATAACTTAGAAAGTTGGTGTCTTTGCAAAGTTGATCAGTATGACATAAACTTACATAAAAATAAATACTTGTTTCGCAATTCAACCACTAGAAGGCGGTAGTAAACTTGCAAATTTTAGAAATCTCAGAGCTCAGAATCCTGACAACTTAGAAAGTTGGTGTCTTCGGCAAAGTTGATCAGTATGACATAAACTAACATAAAAATACACACTTGTTTCAAAATTCCGTCACTAGGCGGCGCTAATGAACATACACATTTTAGAAAACTCATAGCTCAGAATCCTGATAACTTAGAAAGTTGGTGTCTTTGGCAAAGTTGATCAGTATGACATAAACTTACATAAAAATAAACACTTGTTTCAAAATTCTGCCACTAGGCGGCGTTTACCGGGTTTGTTCGTCTTTTTTCGACTTTTTTTGGGGTTTTTCGGCTTGGCAAAACTAGTGTCGCTCCCCCCGATAACTTAGAAAGTTGGTGTCTTTGCAAAGTTGATCAGTATGACATAAACTTACATAAAAATAAATACTTGTTTCGCAATTCAACCACTAGAAGGCGGTAGTAAACTTGCAAATTTTAGAAATCTCAGAGCTCAGAATCCTGACAACTTAGAAAGTTGGTGTCTTCGGCAAAGTTGATCAGTATGACATAAACTAACATAAAAATACACACTTGTTTCAAAATTCCGTCACTAGGCGGCGCTAATGAACATACACATTTTAGAAAACTCATAGCTCAGAATCCTGATAACTTAGAAAGTTGGTGTCTTTGGCAAAGTTGATCAGTATGACATAAACTTACATAAAAATAAACACTTGTTTCAAAATTCTGCCACTAGGCGGCGTTTACCGGGTTTGTTCGTCTTTTTTCGACTTTTTTTGGGGTTTTTCGGCTTGGCAAAACTAGTGTCGCTCCCCCCGATAACTTAGAAAGTTGGTGTCTTTGCAAAGTTGATCAGTATGACATAAACTTACATAAAAATAAATACTTGTTTCGCAATTCAACCACTAGAAGGCGGTAGTAAACTTGCAAATTTTAGAAATCTCAGAGCTCAGAATCCTGACAACTTAGAAAGTTGGTGTCTTCGGCAAAGTTGATCAGTATGACATAAACTAACATAAAAATACACACTTGTTTCAAAATTCCGTCACTAGGCGGCGCTAATGAACATACACATTTTAGAAAACTCATAGCTCAGAATCCTGATAACTTAGAAAGTTGGTGTCTTTGGCAAAGTTGATCAGTATGACATAAACTTACATAAAAATAAACACTTGTTTCAAAATTCTGCCACTAGGCGGCGTTTACCGGGTTTGTTCGTCTTTTTTCGACTTTTTTTGGGGTTTTTCGGCTTGGCAAAACTAGTGTCGCTCCCCCCGATAACTTAGAAAGTTGGTGTCTTTGCAAAGTTGATCAGTATGACATAAACTTACATAAAAATAAATACTTGTTTCGCAATTCAACCACTAGAAGGCGGTAGTAAACTTGCAAATTTTAAAAATCTCAGAGCTCAGAATCCTGACAACTTAGAAAGTTGGTGTCTTCGGCAAAGTTGATCAGTATGACATAAACTAACATAAAAATACACACTTGTTTCAAAATTCCGTCACTAGGCGGCGCTAATGAACATACACATTTTAGAAAACTCATAGCTCAGAATCCTGATAACTTAGAAAGTTGGTGTCTTTGGCAAAGTTGATCAGTATGACATAAACTTACATAAAAATAAACACTTGTTTCAAAATTCTGCCACTAGGCGGCGTTTACCGGGTTTGTTCGTCTTTTTTCGACTTTTTTTGGGGTTTTTCGGCTTGGCAAAACTAGTGTCGCTCCCCCCGATAACTTAGAAAGTTGGTGTCTTTGCAAAGTTGATCAGTATGACATAAACTTACATAAAAATAAATACTTGTTTCGCAATTCAACCACTAGGCGGCGGTAGTAAACTTGCAAATTTAAAAAATCTCAGAGCTCAGAATCCTGATAACTTAGAAAGTTGGTGTCTTCGGCAAAGTTGATCAGTATGACATAAACTAACATAAAAATACACACTTGTTTCAAAATTCCGTCACTAGGCGGCGCTAGTGAACATGCACATTTTAGAAAACTCATAGCTCAGAATCCTGATAACTTAGAAAGTTGTTGTCTTTGGCAAAGTTGATCAGTATGACATAAACTTACATAAAAATAAACACTTGTTTCAAAATTCTGCCACTAGGCGGCGTTTACCGGGTTTGTTCGTCTTTTTTCGACTTTTTTGTGGTTTTTCGGCTTGGCAAAACTAGTGTCGCTCCCCCCGATAACTTAGAAAGTTGGTGTCTTTGCAAAGTTGATCAGTATGACATAAACTTACATAAAAATAAATACTTGTTTCGCAATTCAACCACTAGGCGGCGGTAGTAAACTTGCAAATTTTAAAAATCTCAGAGCTCAGAATCCTGATAACTTAGAAAGTTGGTGTCTTCGGCAAAGTTGATCAGTATGACATAAACTTACATAAAAATTAACACTTGTTTCAAAATTCCGTCACTAGGCGGCGCTAGTGAACATGTACATTTTAGAAAACTCATAGCTCAGAATCCTGATAACTTAGAAAGTTGGTGTCTTTGGCAAAGTTGATCAGTATGACATAAACTTACATAAAAATAAACACTTGTTTCAAAATTCTGCCACTAGGCGGCGTTTACCGGATTTGTTCGTCTTTTTTCGACTTTTTTTGGGGTTTTTCGGCTTGGCAAAACTAGTGTCGCTCCCCCCGATAACTTAGAAAGTTGGTGTCTTTGCAAAGTTGATCAGTATGACATAAACTTACATTAAAATAAATACTTGTTTCGCAATTCAACCACTAGGCGGCGGTAGTAAACTTGCAAATTTTAAAAATCTCAAAGCTCAGAATCCTGATAACTTAGAAAGTTGGTGTCTTCGGCAAAGTTGATCAGTATGACATAAACTAACATAAAAATACACACTTGTTTCAAAATTCCGTCACTAGGCGGCGCTAGTGAACATGCACATTTTAGAAAATTCATAGCTCAGAATCCTGATAACTTAGAAAGTTGTTGTCTTTGGCAAAGTTGATCAGTATGACATAAACTTACATAAAAATAAACACTTGTTTCAAAATTCTGCCACTAGGCGGCGTTTACCGGGTTTGTTCGTCTTTTTTCGACTTTTTTGTGGTTTTTCGGCTTGGCAAAACTAGTGTCGCTCCCCCCGATAACTTAGAAAGTTGGTGTCTTTGCAAAGTTGATCAGTATGACATAAACTTACATAAAAATAAATACTTGTTTCGCAATTCTGCCACTAGGCGGTGCTAGTGAACATGCAAATTTTAGAAATCTCAGGCTAGAATGCTGATAACTTAGAAAGTTGGTGTCTTTGGCAAAGTTGATCAGTATGACATAAACTTACATAAAAATTAACACTTGTTTTAAAATTCTGCCACTAGGAGGCGCTAGTAAACGCACCCCCCGATGACTTAGAAAGTTGGTGTCTTTGGAAAGTTGATCAGAATGACATAAACTTACACTGTGGTGCATAATTGATCGGACAAACGCCGATTTTCATACAAAGTTGATCAGTATAACTATGCCGAAACACCAAGTTTTTACCATTCTGAGCTATGAATTTGTAAAATTTGCATGTTCACTAGCGCCGCCTAGTGGCAGAATTCCGAAACAAAAGCTTATTTTTATGTAAAAGTTTGTCATACTGATCAGCTTTGCCAAAGACACCAACTTTCTTAGATATCAGGATTCTGAGCTATGAGATTTCTAAAATTTGCATGTTCACTAGCACCGCCTAGTGGCAGAATTGCAAAACAAGTGTTTTTTTTTAATGTAAGTTTATATCATACTGATCAACTTTGCCAAAGACACCAAACAATTTTGCCGAAGACACCACCATCTCTCTAAGTAATCAGGATCGTGAGATATATGATATGAAAGTTTAATCAGTATTATGTCTGTTTACCTATGACAAAAATCACAGACAAAAAAACATAACACTAGCAATATTTCCATACCTTATATCTCAGCACCTTGATTACTTAAAGAGTTGGTGCGTTTGGCAAAGTTGTTAAGCTGGTCAAGGACTTACTGGTGATGATACTGGTTTGATTCAAAGTTCCACCTAGAGAGCTAACAAACTTTGTATTCCATATATCTCAGGATCCTGATGACAAATAAAGATGGTGTCTTCAGCTAAGTTGGTCGGTAGATTAAGGGCTCTCAGTTGGTTAGTCTATTAGTTCGTGATTCTCCCACTAGGCAGTGGTAATTGCAAAGAAGTATAAGTTTTAAGCTTCTGATAAGTATCTAAAAATATTCAACAAGCTCTAACTTTTTGTAAAGTGCACCAAAACTTCTCAAATTTTAACTGCTAGTTGTTCAACTAGTTGGCTATAAATGGTACAACTAGTTAGCTATAAATCGTACATATTTCGATTGGATAACTATACATGAAATTAGAGCGTTTGTAGTAAAATGGTTTATATTAGAGTGCTGTTCGACAAAGTGCGATATCTCAGGATAGAGTGCACCGAATGAAATTAAATTTTGGACTGTGAAATATTTTTAAATCGACTTATATATGTTCAAAGGATCTTCAAAGGATATCTCGCCCTTGAAATCCCCCAAACCACCCCCTCCCTTAAAACTTCTGAGCTCTAGAGAACACCCGGATACCCTGAAATGCTCATGGAACCCCCTAAAAAGCCTAGAGTCTGAGTGTGTGTCTAACTACAGTATCTAACCCTATACAAAAAATCAAATCAATTGGTATGAAATATACTTAGTTATAGTCGCAAGTGCCCAAAATTGGAACACCTGCCCACCTGTTCACAAAGCTATTCCAAAAAAAACTATTGCTTTACAACAGATGAATAAGCCGCTCCTAATCTTTCTTTTGAATGAAATCGTTTTAACCATTACTAGAAAAACTGACTGAAAAGATTTATTGGTTACTATTCAAATGAATAAGATGTTTTTTTGCAAAACTGGTTTGAAGGTTCGGAGATGAGAGTTTGGAGTAATATTTGGCAACAGGAAGTCGGCCACACATTTTAACGTTTTTGCAATATTTTCAGGAATAATTGAGGTCAAGGAACGGCAGACGGCAGCTTTCCTCAAAGGAAAAATACTGGAAATCATTAAGGATTACGCTATAAGCATCGAGCAAATTTTTTCGGTGACGTGCGACAACGGCGCAAATATGCTCGCCGCCGTTCGACAGCTAAAACGTGAATATGAGTTGGATCATTTTAGCTGGGAGGCGAACGAATCAGATCAGACAGAGGCAGAGCAAGTAGCGCAAGATCTTGAAGATCACAAGCTGACTGCGGCGTTGAACAGCGAGCTACAAGAAAATTTGAACTTAGTACGCTGCGCTGTACACACGCTTCAGCTAGCAATTTTGGACGTTGTTAACAAGACGGACGAAGACGTTAAAAAGCTGACCGAGGTGGCAAAAAAATGCCAATCTGTGAAATTCAAATCAGCGTTTGAAATTCAAGGTGCCCGGCATCCACCGGTATGGGGAGTGACCCGCTGGGGTGGTATTTATGAAATGATATCATGTTTTTTGCAACAAAGAACATTTTTTGAAAAGCTTGCCGAACAATTTCCTGAAATTGGTAATGTTGATGAAAAATTGTATGCGTTTCCAGGTTTATAAACATGTATCAATTTTAGATCTTTCACAGAGTTGGACTTTTGCGGAACATTACGAAGAGGCATTCAGACCGCTGTTTCTCTGTACCAAGAAGATGGAGGCTGCTCACGTGTCTCTGAGCGAGTTCTATCTAGAATGGATGATTGCAATACAGAAGGTGAAAAAATTGCAGTCCAATCCGTTTTCTGCGCCTCTGGTGGAAACGCTCACCTCCCGTCTTGCAAATCTGCGTGGCTCAAGAGCTTTCAAAATGGCATTATATCTCGACACACGCCTCAATTTTGCAGGATCTACACTCTTCAGCAGCGATGAAAAGGAAGAAATCCAGGTGAGTATCAGATATTGCACATTACATACACCTTATGCTTCAAAATCATTAAACTTTCAATTTGAAGTCTCGATGGTTACTAGCCATCATTGCCAGTGTTTTATGAAAGTCTAAAATTTGTTTAAAAATAGATTTCGAACTTTATTATCTTTTTATACAAATTAATGTAGGTAGCTTGTGAATTTAGAAGTTGATGAAGAAAACAAAGATTTTCAAAGAGAAAATAATAACCATTAATTTCGTAGATGCCTTACCGTGTGGACTGCCATATTTAAGTAAAATACAATCACGCACAAACATAACATGTGGAACTTATGCAAAATAAAACATTGATTTTAAATTTGAACTAGCATTAAAATCATTTTTGTTGGACAAAAAAAATAGTACTACATATGTATGTCTGTGATACAGTTCTCAACACTTTTACTTTTTTTAATACTATTAATTGGATGAAATTTTTTGATACTTGATACTTATCACTCCGTGTGTTTTCTTTCAGGGGTACATTGT
The DNA here is from genome assembly GCF_035046485.1 of Aedes albopictus. NCBI lineage: Eukaryota > Metazoa > Arthropoda > Insecta > Diptera > Culicidae > Aedes > Aedes albopictus. Next base: position 495,906,133 of record NC_085137.1, on the reverse strand, counting down.
TGAGACTTGGAACAGAATCAAACATCTGCGAAGTCCTACGGCAACAACAACGACATCAGAACAAGACAACTCACAATGCTCGCTCACAGAGGAAAACGAAAACGATCTATTGCTCGCAGAACTTTTTGGTGGAGGTAGAATGAACCCATCGATGGCAAACGGGAACAACTTCAATCAACAACTGAAGGCGATCGAAGTCGAGCCAAGATGTAACTTCAACTTCGACGTATGGAAGTTCTGGATCGACCGTAAAAATACACATCCCGAATTGAGCGCCGTAGCAGCAGTGGTACAGGCTACGCCGTCCAACCAAGTATCGGTAGAGAGAGCCTTCAGTGCCTTAGCCTTGGTCCTGACCACAATTCGAGCGAAGCTGGATCAAGATACTTTGTCGAACATCCTGATGATCAAACTGAATAAGCAGATTTTTGAGAAAGTAATTGGAAAACTTTCCAAATGGAACGATAATGAGTAATAGCTTGCCATAATCGCGATAACAGATCAATTGAACGATTAAAGAAATAGCATTAGACTGTACTTATGAGGTGTAAGGAACAAGTTTTTATCAGAATTGCATACAATACAAACACATACGGTACAAAATCCTATAAAATAAGTAAATGTAATTATTAACGAGAAAATAATACAATATAAAACAATGAGATAAGACATTAATTTTATTAACATATTACTCCATCATCACGACAAAACATATATAAACATATTCAAAAATGTTTCACAATAACACTCGGCTTGCGACTATAGGTTTTAACCCTTTCCTTCCCACGACTTTGAACGGCTATATCTATGCCAAAAAAGCGTTTCCGAAAAAAGTGGTAGAACAAAAGTTATTGCAAATTGACTAAATTTTTCGAAATCAATGAAAAAAATTTTGGGTGTAAATCAATAGGTTTTTGATTGTTTATCAATAGTTCAACTATTGAAACAAGTAGGTAGTAGTTGGGTTAACCTTATGAGGTTATAACCATATTCTAAAAATGATTACATCATATTCATCTAATTCCGTTTGTCCGGAGTTCGTCGAAAATCGATGGTGCTCTAGAGCAACCATGGGAAGTAGAGGGTTAAGACGAATAATAGCTCAATTTCGTTTGCGTTTACTTACAGAGCGCTTATAGATATTATTACAGTTTGTTTTCTATAGGTGCGTTTTTCCCCAACACATGGAGTGCATATTGCCTCAATCAAGAGTAAAAAATTAAATTGTTTTAAATGTATATTTTACGTATATTACTGTTTCAGTTATTTTTCCTATTCTTAGTATTACCCTCAATTAGCTACAATACAACAGCTAGGGTAAAAAATATAATTTGGACATGTATGTAATTTGGACATGCACGGCGATGTATGTCTTGTTCCGGAGAGCTAATTAAAGTAGTTACTTCTCAATATCGATAATTGAATCAAACAGACCCTATTCTGATGACTTACGTGAAAAATACGCTTAACAATTACGAATTTACATCAAAATAATCGAAAATGTAAATTGTTTCACTAAAACCCTTCAAATGCACAGATATGCAAGACGACATACACTTCACAGTCACAAACAATATTCACCCCAAAATCGTTGAAATAATAATTGTAAGAAATTTAAATGCCTTATTGCAATGAAAAATGTTCCATAAAGAAGCATAGGGCAGCCAATCTCTTAGCATTCACCTAGAACGCTTAAAATAGGTGGTGTCCAAAATACATTACATGTTTTCTACTGTTAATATATTTTGGTCATCTGTCGAACTACATGGGGATGCTGTGCGATTGCATACATGGAGGCGTATTCTGTGGGTATTTCGATATTTTCTCGATTTTTACAAAAATTGTAATAGTTATCCAAATAGATGCCTGTTAAGCGGAGAAATTTGATTATTTGCAAGAAAATATTTGTTAATTTATGCTACTTCCATGATTTAGCAGTATTCATGGCTAAACATTGAGATAATTGCCCTGTCCAAATTATATATACCTGAGGGTGTCCAAAACATATATTCGGTGTCCAAAATGCAATTCTAACAAGCGATTGGAAATTATGATTTTCTCAACTTAAAATGTTTTCGTTAAGGTTTTTGTCGCCAGGAACACAAAGTACAATCATATTAGAAGCGTATTAGTAACTTTGCAAAATAATCAATTGCTTTCTAAGGAAGCTAGGGGACGATTTTTCCAACGTTGTCCTCAGCCTGTCCAAAATACATGAATTACCCTATAAATACAACAGCCTAATATATTTGGTCGCTTTTCACAATCAAGTCGTTCGACAAACGATCGGAAAAATTACATCAGAAATCGACTTTATGAATTTAATCATTTTTCTTACTAATTAGGCAGATATGTAAAATTTTCCAGGTGCTCATTTACATGGATGTTCTATTAGACTGACAATGTTTCAAAGCTTCGAAATCTTAAATTCCTGAAAAATCAAGGGGGTGCGTTTTGCCTCGACAGTGCATATTACCCCAGATGCCCCTAGCATTCTGAACTTCACGCCCATAGCAAACGTTCACCAGATAATGCTCCACCTGGTCTGAGTTCATTGCGCTCGCGCTCCGTGCCTTCTACCAACCGGATAATTAACGAACCTAAACTTTGGTATCCCTCTAAGTGGATTAATCACATGAGCAATAATTATTACAAAGGGTCAAACCTCCAAATACACAATACATATCTTAAAAATTTAATAAGTCCAAAATCTTCAAATTAGACCATAGCATAATAGTCCCAGAGCCAAATTTAGCAGAACAAAAGTGCTACAATATCTATCTATCTATATCTATATATATATAAAAATGCAGTGGCATACGTGGGACCGCGCATAACTTGCGAATGGAAGGTCCAATTTTGGTCGTCTTAGTTTTGTTCTGTTAGTTTTCACCCAAGGAAGGTTTATGAGGCATAAAACATGAAAAAAATGAGAGTTTTAGAAAATCAATCTTCCCAACATTTTGACCAGGGACCTGATCTTGGCTAGAAACTTGAAACGTAAAAAAACGCAGTAGGCAAGACAAAGTTTGCCGGGTACAGCTAGTTGTTCATTAAAATGCCAAAGTCTACGGTCCATACAAATTAAAAAAAGGAATAGACGAAAGTCTCCTGTGGGAGAGGGGGGTCTGAGATAATCCAAAATAAGTATACGTAGTATATGGACATCGCCTGGCTAGTTTTGGGGTCATGCTGACTAACATACAGCTTCTAGCTGGGGCCATTCAGATGCCCACGACAGAACCAAATCGGGATGCACGACTAGGGTTTAAATTTGATGAAGGTGCAATGTAATCAATCTTACTAATCTTGAAAAATGCTTACAACAGAAATCCATGCAAAACAGTAAAAAAAAACAAAATCTTCCAATCTCATCTTTTTAGATAAAAGGCCACAACTATCATTTTGTATTGCGAATCTTTATTACGTAACGCCAATACCGTCATTTTCTGAGACGCCCCCCCCCCCCTCCTATGTATTGCTTGATCGTTTAGTTTCCTGGAAACGGATATTCATTGCACAAAACATCTTTATATTATGTAGGGGAACGTATGTATTTTCGGCAGTTTTGTTCTTTTCGTCATGGAAGGGTTTTTCAAAACCTGGTCAACTCAGATTTGGCCTGAAGTTCTTCCCTACTAAGCTGAGTTATATGACCAAGTTTCAGGGCAATTTGCCGACAAAAAACCCCCCATGACGAAAAGAACAAACCTGCCAATAATACCTTAAGTCACCCTATATGGTCCATGATACCTTTGGCAGTTTCTTGTAAATTATGGAAACATCACTCAACAGTCATATCAGGTTGTTTCTGCTGTCATTTTTCTGTTATCCAACGTAGGTATTTGCGGCCTGATGTCCTCGAATAGAAATATCCGTGAATCAGGTGAATCGGATACTCTCGGATGCGCGTATTTAGTACGTTTGTGGAAGGTTTCTGGAACTGAATGGAATGGACTCTTCGGATCGTGGTTTGTTATTCGTTGAATCCCGACTGTCTGTGAAGTACTCTTCCATTGAATAGTATTCCGGAATCCGGATCGACCTTGATGTGAGTTAACTAGTATGTTTTGTCACTATTTGGCGGATAGGATTGCTCAATCCCTGCGGTGATGTAACCCGTATATGTTTATGTTTGTTATAAAAAGCGTTATCACCTGTAAGTTGAATGAAAAACGCGATGAAATGATTAAACTATCAAAAAATATCATTTTCTTACCACGTAGGCACTTCAACAAGCATTTTTCGCCGTAGAAAACACTCTCTTTCCTGCAAGTGCTGATTCCGAAATACTTGTAAATAAACACAAACTCAACCAATTGAGTCACTTTGTGAAGTCTTTCATCTGTAAAATCACCTGCCTTTTGAAAGGTTACAATGAATGACTCGTCGACGGGAGAACTGCTCGAATTTTCTATGTTGTTGATTCAAGGCTACGAATGACGTTTGACAGCAGCGTTTCATCAAGAGTGATGAAACGGTTGGAAATGAAACGTAAAAAGAGAATCGAAAAAAAGGATGAGCTGAACTTTGTTATGAAAGGAAAGCAAATCAGAAGTGTTCAAGAAAAAAGTGCATCAGGAGAACAGTGAAGTGAGGTAAATCAGTTTTGACACGACTAACCGGTCATGATGGTGAAATTGTACGTCCCTGCTCACGGCGCTAATCGAAGCAATGGTGCAGGGGACCTTGTATTTCTCCGAGACAATCAGCTGCCCTTCTCTAGTCTCAAACCTTAGGCTTGATAAGGGCGGGATTATGAATTTGTTGCTGATTAGTTTAAATGTTTATCAATATGGTTTCGCATTATGCGATATACACAGTGTATTCTGTGTATCTTCGCCTTTGGCGTTTTTCAATCGATACTGATCTGGCTTTATTGGTGCTGTTCTTTGTTGTGCTGTGATTGTAAAGAGTTTAATCTTGCCTAGTTTGGGTAGCGGTTACGGTTAGAATAGCTCAGATCAATCTTCAGCATAAAAGAACAGCAACGATCGATCTTTGCAGACTTATGATGCAAAATGGTACAGCCCAACTGGCCATAATCCAAGATTCTTTTCATTTTCTACAAATTACAAGCCAATTTGTCGAGAAAATTCAAGAATTTACATTCGTTGAACAGGTAGATTTGAGGTTAGGGAATCGCCACTGTCCAAGAACCTTACTTTCGTACTGAAGTTGTCTATCTAGGAAACCTTGTGAACACGGTGTTTGCTGCTTTCAGTGAAAATGAAATGGCAAACTCTCGTGTCATGCCTCGAACCTGTGTGCTTGTCAACAACACAATCGTGGCTACACTCATCTCTGAACTAACCACCAGAGATGTATGTGCTATCACAATTGATGTATCTGTTGGAAACCTTAACAGGAAATACATCTATTGTTCGGTTTATTTACTGCATGATGAACCATCCCCTACGTATGCTTTAAAACAAGTCATCCCATACTGCACTTCTAAAGACCTACCGCTAATTGTTAGCAGTGATTCTAAAGCTCATAATATCATCTGGAGCAGCTCAGACATTAATTCAAGAGGCTCCAGTTTAATGGAGTACTTAAGTAGTACAGATCTTGGATTACTTAACATAAGCAACCGCCCAACCTTTGCTCTAGTAGAATTAGTCACGAGCTGACCAATTGGCATGTGACAGATGAAGAATCTTTATACGACCATCGCTACATCTTTTTTGAACATGTAAATGTTACGTCGCAAACTTTGCGTTTCGGGAATCCCCGGTCAACTAACTGGGATCTCTTTACTGATTTGGTTGCGGCCAAATTTCATGGATATTCACCATCCATTGATACTCCAAGTGATTCAGATGTTGCCGATGATACTACAACGACCTTCAACATGGAAGCATTTGAAGAAGCATGCTCTCTACGGTCTGTGAGGATCACAAAAGGAACCCCTTGGTGGAACTCTGACCTGGCGAAGCTCAGGAAACAATGTATAAAGAATTAGAACAGACGACGTTCGGCTTTCAGGACGGCTCGTAAGGCCTACCAAAAAGCTCTACGGTCTGCTGAACGATCCTGCTGGAAAAACCTTTGTACAAATGTTTCCAGTTTGAGTGAAGCCAGTCGGTTAATCAAAATCCCTGCGAAATCTAAGAATTTCCAAGTGAACGAAGTTCGTTTGCCAAAGGGCTGTTTCGCTTCCTCTGATGAGGAAGTTCTGGAATGCTTATTCAGAACACTCTTCTCCGTATGTGTGGATATCACATCTTCGGATTAAACTGATGTTTTTCTAATAGTTATGAATCTCTGGCTTCGGCGCGGAGCATTGCAAGTATAGAATCGATTGAGTGGGCACTTAATAGCTTTGCTCCTTTCAAATCTCCTGGGGCAGATGGGATTAATCCTATTTTGCTTCAGAAAGGATTTGATTATTTCAAACATCTTTTATAAAAACTACTTGTTTGCAGTTTTGCTACAGGGTATATTCCCAAATCTTGGCGGGATATTACGGTGAAGTTTATTCCGAAAGTGGATCATGCGTTGTATGAAGAAGCAAAGAGTTTCAAACCTATCAGTTTGGCCTCTTTTCTTCTGAAATACTTAGAACGCATTGTTGTTCATCACATCCATGATGTTCATCTGGCCAATGTGCCTCTTCATGTGAACCAACATGCTTACCAATCTGGAAAGTCCACTGTGACTCTTTTAGACAAAGTCGTTTACGATATCGAGAAGGCATTCGCTCAAGAGCAATATTGTTTGGGTGTTTTCTTAGATATCGAGGGTACCTTTTACAACGTGCCTTTTCGATGTCATATTGGAATCCGCACGGAGTTATGGTATTTCTCCAATTATTTCCAAATGGATTCACCAAATGCTCAAAACCCGATATCTCTTCCGGCATTGCGTCTAGCAGGGATTAGGAAATTGGGTGTTTGTGGATGCCCCAAAGGGGAGTCTAGTCACCGCTTTTGTGGAATCTCGTAGCAGATGCCTCAACAGCGTAACTCAATAATAGCGGATTTCCTACTTATGGTGTGTCGACGACTACCTAACATTGTTAGTTGGTACGAGCATCAGAACCCTTTCCGACCTGATGCAAAGCGCTGTTCAGGTAGTTGAGGGTTGGTGTAGCCAATATGGCCTTTCGGTTAATCCGAGAAAAATATATATTTCTCTTTTCACGCAAAGGTGAAAAGATATGAAAGCTATTTTTTTTAATTCAGAAAGAAATCTCTTGAGGAACTCTTGCAGTAAATTCGCGAAAACTCCTTAAGAAATCCTTGGAGGAACTTTAGTAGAAACACCAGGAATAGCTCCTTTAGCATCTCCGAAAGAAATTCTGGGAAGATCTTCTGGGGAAGTCCCAATAGGAACACCAGAAGGAATCGCGTAAAATTTCCATGAGGAATGTCGAAAGAAATTCCACGATTTATCCCGACAGAAATTCTTATAGAGTATTTCGGATAAATTCTGGTAGAAATCCTACGAAGATTTCTTTGAGCAAAACACTCCGGGAAGAAATAGCATGCCCGTGAAAAACTCCACGAGAAATTGATTGGAATTCAGAAATCCCGGAAGGAATCCGGAAGTATACCTTTCCGGAAAACATTCAAAAAGGAATACCAAGAATAACA
>NC_085137.1:495873035-495898035 GCF_035046485.1 Aedes albopictus | reverse complement strand
TCCATATTGATAATATAAGTCAAAATAACGCATAAAAGTTGTAAAATCACATGTTTTACCGATTTTGGCAACACGCCGTTTTGGCAACATAAAATTCACCTCGTGTTGCCAAAATCGGTAAGAAGCTGTATGTCACTTGAGTTTTGTTGAAATGGGTTTTCGATGGCACGAGAAAGGCGCCAGCACCGCTAGGTGGATTAACTAGGGTTTTTTTTCTATTATAATGCATAAAACTGAGGAAATAATACTATTCCCGAGCAGGAATGAATAACTGACACATAACTGGAGCATACCGGAATCAGGTATCATACCAAGACAAGATATTGGTCGGCTATCCAGGTATTGAAAATAACTCATTTTGGTATTTTGTAGGTATTGACACAATACCTCAACGAGTTATTTATTTGGTGTTGAGGACTGCTTGAGTTATTATTCAATTATGGAAAAATCGCTATTTGTATGGAAAAATCACCGATTATTATTTAGGTATTGCCATACCTGATGTCATTATTCACGCGTTATGCACAGAATACACATCAGTTATTATTTTAGGAATTTTACCTCTTATGCAGGGCTACTTAATACCTCATTCAGGTTGTAGGTATTCGGTTTTCCATACCTGTGTTAGTTATTCTTCAGCTATTTTCTCCTGCTCGGGAAGTCTTTGCTTACTGCAACTAATCAGTTGATATCAATAAAGAAAAATTTGATTTTATTTTATTTTAATTTAATTTACTGAATTCCATCAGCAAGCAATGTGGTACCGAATCCCACATTGGTCGAAATCACTAAATTTTCAGCAATCCTCAAAAATTTGCAGATCTTTTCAGTAAACTTTTGACGTTTACGATGACATCCGAAGTTGCTGAACAATTCAGTATTTTTTATTGCTGAACGAATTGCTGGAATTTCAGCTCGACAAAATTCAGCAAAACTTTGCTGATTTTCAGCGAAAAAAAATTGGTGTGCAGTATATCATACTCAGGAACTTACTGGTCTCATTCCTGATGTGCCCACTGCCCGAGGCACTCCAAGCTGGGCTGCGACACTTTGGAAGCGATGCCATGTCTCTTGTACACAGTTGCTTTCGGATGTGTGGAATTTCTGAAGAGGTCCAGCAGAGCCCAATCAATTCAGGCCAAACATGTCTAAAGGTCCAATCTGCAAAAGAGAGGCTCTCTTTGGTTTCCCTCTCTTTCGTTAATATCTCAGCTGTTTATTTGTATGATGATTGTCTCCTTGCATTGAACGATGGTCAAAACAATCGTCTTTTGATTTGTACCAAAAAAAATAGTTGAAAAGTGTACCATTACATTGCAATAATTGAAAGAGAAAGTGATCAAAGAGAGCCTCTCAAATGCAGATAGGACCTATTGAAATGTTTGGCCTGAATTCAATTCTGTTTTTTAATGCAACAACTTGAACATCTCTCCTTCGATGGTTCTGTCACTCTCACTACTCTCATCTGTCCCGATAGTTTCCCGGACATATATGAGCCATTTTACGAGACGTTTCGGATCAGCTGATCGCTCATTTCATGAATGAAAATTTGACAGGAGGTTGCGCCCAAGCCCGTGAGTGTTAATATCAATATCAACACTGTTGTCGTTTCGTAAAATAGACTATAGGGAAAGCTTTCGTCCAACTCTGTGCTTTAACTGTTATACACAATCTCCTCTCTCGTAGTTAAAACTAAAAAGGCATTATAAGTTTAACGACTGATTCATCGAACTGTAATTGCTTGTAAATCATCTATCTTCTAAAATTACTAGAACAAATCTTGGTTTTTTACTCATAAGATTGAAACAACAAAAATATGTTGAATATGTGAAATTTTTTGAAAATCCATACGTGCCTGAAAAGATATTTAATTCTTTTCTAAACATTTGATGTTTAGATTTCCCTTGATCGATTATTTTTTTTTAATGTTTAACAAAAAGTTTGTGGATTTTTGTATTTTTGATAATATGTTATAAGTATCAATTAACGACTAAACTTACATTATTATACATTTTAGAAGTAAAGTACATTTGGCTGCAAGCGAAAGCTTCATGATCGAGAGAATTTGCTCAAAGCTTTCCGATCATACACCAGGACATCGAGCCAAGATAAACGACTGCAATGCTGTACATTAAACAAAAATTGATCATCAGTTTATGTAATTTAACTACAAAAAATCAAGTCTTAAAGGAGGCATGGACTCTTGTATTTTTATTCCAGTACCTTGTCTCAGTAAATCATAGCAATAGTTTGAAAAATTGAAAAAAATAAATAAATAAAAATGTTATCAAAACAAAGAAAAATAGTCAGATTTTTATTTTCACTGTGACCATTGTGGAAATGCTGAATGTATGGAAAACGTGGGCGCCGAGAAAAACTATTCGATAAAGTCTTATGAATAAGGGTAATAAAAAATTGAATCTCACGATCTTTTGGAAAAGGTCATACACTCTTTAATCTTTACTCTGATCTCTGTGAAGATTTGCGCCAATGCTTCACATAAATTTAGTAGGTATTCACTTTATTTATATGGCGTCTAGTATTAATAAAAGTTTGGATTTATTTCATAACACATCTTTAATCTTTATTCACTTTTTTACAAAGACATTTTGTTTTGTCGCCAACTGGCTGTGTAGCTTCATTTGAGCGTGAACTCCATGCGTACTGTGATTCCTTCAATCTCCCGCTCCCGCATAAACCTCATAAACTTCTCTTCAACTTCCTCATGCTGTTACATATGTCCGCACAAAAACAACCTGTTGAGTATTGGTAGTGGCCGTGTCTTATGCTCAACCATCCGAGTGGATTCTCTGTTGGACAACCGACTTAACTGCTCCTCGGTTCCAATTCTCACACAACCACCACCATCTTCCGCGAAGATATCGTTCGACGAAGACGGGCGGCGGACGGACGGACACAAAGATACACAGCGATTCATATCCGAATCCGACCCGCGCCGAAGAATCTCTTTCCATGCGCTCTCTCGCATGCTCGTCGGACCTCCGATAGCGACCGTCTTCTTCAGTTCCACTTTTGAACGCATCGTTTGCGTATCGTGTTTCGGCGGTGTTCGTGTCGTGTCGCACCGTTCAAGTTTCGTTTCCAGTTTATATGTCAATCCGGTCCGCGGTCGTCGTCGTCGGGTTGTGCGGATCGAACCTTTTTTGAAGCGATGGAATCGAAGTATGCGGGTGTGTGGTGATCTGTTTCTATGACAACGCTTGCGCTTTTGTCTTTTGTTTGACCTGGGATCATCAGACACTTGTTGCGCTACCTCTAGTTGGTTTGTTTTGAATTGGCGATACCTGCTTCGATTGTTGTTATTTGGAAAAAATGCTAGTGAATGAATCGTTTAGTAAAAATCGATTAAATTGACGACCAAAAACCCGTAAGGTTTTCTGCAAGTGATTTTGACAGCCAAATAAGGGCTAGCCTGTCGCGTGCTTGTGTGCGTTGAAATGAAGTTTTTAAATGGGTGAAAGTTTGTGTTGTGTGATTTTTGGAAGGGTCATCAGAATCGAAAGCACTGTTGCGGCTGAGCCGCAATTTTCGTGTTTATGAAAGTTTTGCAACGACGACCCTCCTGAGGGATAAACATCGTGGTGCATGCAAAAGTGACGTGTGACGTATAGAGGGAGGTCAAAAAGTGGCATTGTGCGGTTCTTGGAACAGTTCTCCAAAACAAGGTGTGTACATACTACGGAGGTGAAGGCGACCTCTTTCGCAAAGTTTTCGATGTGGTGAATGCTTACCGAGGGGGGTCTTCGAATTCTCGGTAGTCAGTGTTCGCAGAGTTCGGCACTGCGGGGGCCAATCCGTTCCATTTGGATTCGTGTGTGCATGTTTGTGTAGTGCCTGCGTGCACTCGAATGTTCAATGAAGTTTGCAAAGTTTTGCATATGAAGGAAGCGAAATGAGAAATTTGGAGCCGTGACGCAACGATGGCGGTAATGCGAAGGCTTTTAATGGAGTAAAATTTTCAGAAGCTGTCGCTTTTGGTGATGGATTTGAAAAAGGTGCGTGCGACGTAAAATTGGCAAATTTATGAATCGAGGTTTCAAGCTGAGAAAGTGCTATTGTGTGAGTGTGAGCAATATCGAAGGAGGAAAACGTGTTCAGCCAGAGGTACCTGTAGACGGCAGTGAGTGGTGAAGAGCTTGCAGAAGGAGAATAATAACAAAAAAGGAAATTTGCGTTTCTTTGTGCCACTGCTGTTGCTTAAGTGTGGATGTCGGCGATGCTGATTGATAATTGGCCGAAATCGGGAGGAGTGCTGTAGTGATGCGCATCTCGGAGATTGAGTGAATTTTAAGGTATGAATGGAAACAGATAACATGCATTACATTTGACCATTGTCGATCTCTTTCGTAATTATGTATCACTTTAAAGTTAACTTTTAATTGAGTGGATTTCTCTTTCATCAATTCAGTTTCATTGTGGAGTTGTGTGAAAGAGTATATGCTGTCAATCTCGACATTTGGAGCGAATGTTGATACAGTACCCGTAGATTTCGGAAAGTCAAAGTCCAGAAACCGTAGTCAGTTATCGATGACTCCAATAACGATCATCTTCTTACGATTGGATACTCGGTACGTGGAACTTCACCAGTCCTCTCAAGGTCATTGGGGGCATTCGCATACTCTGCAGATCTAGTGAACGACTATGGGACACTGGATATAAATAGTCGTGTGAGCGCTTATCTTTGGCCATACTATCTATTAAAGCAGTTTTCCATAATTTAGCATAAATGGACACGTTAACGCACAATCAAGAAGAACTAATGATGACATAGATGCATTTTCTATGCGCAACACGAACGTGAGTACAACCACTGTTTAAACCATGGCGTCAAACTCATCAAAGGACACTTGAAAACAGTGACATGCCAGGACCGCATAGCCGAGGATAGCGAAGATATGCGCATATCAGCTGACGAGCAGGAGCAACCTGCGACGCATTGTTTGCATACGCCGCCTTCAAGAATATGGCGATTCATAACACCTTCTTTTGAAATCTGATCTATCGTGGCACTAACATCAACTCAGATCATTACTTAGAAATAATAAAACTGCGTGCAGTACCAACGTCCTATTTGACACGACCAGGAGCGACTGCAATAACCAGATTCCGCTTTTGGCATACGCGCAGAATTTCGAATAAGCATTGGAGTAGGCAAGTGAGCTCGATGATGTTCCATCTAGATCATTGCCGAAATGTCAAAGTCAAAGAGGCCATCAACGACGTTACTGAGGACATCGTCTCGGGTACAGGGAACGGAGTTGTAGAAACGAATAGTTTGATGAGGAGTGGTTTAGAGGAGACGAACGCAGTGCGAGCGATAATACTGCAGTATGGAACCCGGCAAAACGTGAAACAATACAAAGAAGCGTAACCAACATGTCTGAGTCCATCCAATCTCTGGAGTTGAATGGTCTCCTCGAAGAAGCGAAGAATTAGCAAATTGAACGCATGCAGAAACTTGGAAACACAATCAAAACATCAAGGGAATAGTACACTGCCGTTCTTCGCATAGTTGTCCCATGTTATATGGGAAACCCATATAACATGGGACAACTATGCGAAGAACGGCAGTACAGCAGCTGTTAAGGAGCTACTAGGTAATCCTACTGAGCTCATAAAAATGGTCCTGGAAAAAATGGCCACCTGTCTGCAACGGGTAAAATCAGAATCTGGAAGACCGAATTGCAACCGGAGGGATGCAAAGAGTTCAAGCCGCTTTCATCTACGGCCGGTCTATAACAACGGACCAGATCTTCACCGTATGTCCACAGAGTTGCGCAATATCAGTCTTGTCAGGTGACTACTCATATTGCACCTTCGTCACTATCACTCCAGGCTGTTCAATATCAAAACGACAATGATAGGCAACGACCTGATATTGACCGCACTCTAGATCACAATCATTGCAACTGATGTGATATTTTAGTGTTTTTTTGCCAAAACTAATACTTTGTTGTGACCAACACGCAAAACTTGTTATTTTGTACCACATATTGAAATACCATCTTGGTAAATCTTCAATTCTAGCGTAACATTTGAAAAGGGCCTATCTGCAAAATGTAAACAAACCCGATTTTTCACTATTCCTATCAATATCTACCTAAGCTATCCCACAACACCTTAATCAATGAGAAAAGAGCTATTTTACCCGTATTTTAAATAAATTTTAAAAGGGCCTATCTGAAATTGAATAATCTTTTAGGGCCTAACTGCATTCAAAAGGGCCTAACTGAAAATTATCTTTCAAATCAGATAGGCCCTTTTGTAAATTTTGATTATTTTTCATATTTTCCAATAATTTTTAGTAGTTCTTTAACTTTCCTTGAATAATAGATGAAAATAAATCCAAAATATTTCAAATTAGCTAAAATTAAGAAAAAATAAAAGGGCCTAACTGAAATTTTTCCTTCAAATCAGATAGGCCCTTTTGTAAATTTTGGTTATTTTTCATGTTTTTCAATAATTTTGAGTAGCTCTTTAACTTTCCTTGAATTATCGATAATAATAATCCAGAATAATTAAAATTAGCTAAAAATAAGAAAAAAATAAAAGGGCCTAACTGAAATTGCCGTCGATAAAAGGGCCTAACTGAAAGGGCCTAACTGATTTTTAGATTGTAAAAGGGCCTATCTGCCGTTCATGTTAAAAATACATTATTTATGGAATTTTTGCTATAGTATGATGCAAATAATGCACAGAACCATGAAGTAGATTCCCATATGTGTCAATAGATGGAATAAAACACCTAAAAAAGTCTTTCGTTTTTAAATAGGATTAACTAATCTGGGAGGTAATCTTCTCATGCAATTTTCTCAATGTTTACGTTTTGCAGATAGGCCCTTTTCAAATGTTACGCTAGAATTGGATTTTTAAACGAATTTTAAAGATGCTTTATCAGTGACATCCACACAACATCACAGTCAGTCCAGTTCTGATGGAACAAAAAAAGTGACGGTGACTCAATAGAGCACACACTGACTTGGATCGTAGTCGGCCTATCAAAATCAGCGATTTGCTTAGCATTCACAGTGACAGAGTGCAACTCTGATGGCCAATCCTCTAGAATGCTCTAGAACGACTAGGGAGCTTACCACACTGATCAAAGCAAAATGGACGGTGTGCAAAACTGCAAAATATTTCGAGTGAACTGTCTTCTTCATATGGGTCTCACCCGAGACTACTGGGCTCAATGGGAGCGGGACATTTGGCATAAAGTCATTTGACATAAGGTCGTTTGGTATAAGGTCATTTGGCATAATGGACATTTGGCATAATCGAAATGCACCTTTCTTTGTTATGCCAAGTGTCGATTATGCCAAACGACCTTATGCCAAATGACTTTATGCCAAATGACACAGACCCGGGCTCAATAGCCGGGGTATGATTTTCACGAAATCTGGTCAATCTGTTTGCAAATGAGCAGAATGCTTATAAGATCGAGGGTTCTCTACGGTCATGGGGCCTGGGCCATGCTCGAGGAGGACCTGCATGCAGGCACTTGGAGTATTCCAGCTGATCTTTTGCGTAATGTAGGAGAACGGGGTGTAGCGGCGAATGATGAACCTCGAGATCGATGAATTCTATTAACATCCTGCAAGTGGCTAAAGCTTAACGTATACGGTGGATGGGACATCTATCGAGAATGCCGGAAATAAATGACCCTGTAAAGCTGGTGTTCGCTGAACAAAACAGTGGTTAGCACAAGAAGAAGCTAGGAGAGCAGTGAGCAGGATGAATCAAAATCCTTAACGAAAAGTTTTCTGAACGACCGAGAATCAAACCTGTCACCCCCAACATGACCATCCACGGCCCACGCCTTTATAGCTATGGCTGTATCGCGTTACGTAGTGTCAGTCTTCGTGACAGTACTGTAAAGATTTCTCACGCAATAGTGTGTCAACGATTCAGCGCTAAATTATTTTTTTCTTGATAAACCTACCTTTATACTTTGTTGGCCTAGTAGAGCACCATCTTCGTCGGTCTTGGGCGATGTTCCTCCAGTTTCCCCGATCGTGTAGGGATCGTAGATCTTCTTCAACCGCGTACAGCCAGCGAGTACGCGGCTGCCCACGAAGTCGCCTACCTCTATCGGGTTCTCTGCTGAATATTCTTTTTGCTATTCTTTCTTCCGATATTCACACTACGTGTCCAGCCCACTGAAGTCTGCCGTATTTTATACGTTTCACAATATTCGCATCTTCGTACACTTGGTACAACTCGTGATTCGTGCGTCTGCGTCGCACTCCATTTTCTTGTTTCCCACCGAGAATTGTCCGCAGCACTTTGCGCTCAAAAACTCCAAAAGCTTCTCGGTCTATCTCCTTTAACGTCGTGACCGTAGAGGGCAACCGGAAAAATCAGCGTCTTATATAGAGCGAATTTTGTTTGCGTTTGCAAGTTACGGGACCTAAGCTGGCTACGCAATCCGTAAAAGGCCGTATTCGCAGCTGCAATTAGCCTTTTCACTTCAAGGGAAACGTCATTGTCACATGTCACAAGTGTTCCAAGATAAATAAATTCTGCAACAACTTCAAACACATCCCCATCAATCACTACCTCAGCACTAATACCACTAGGCCTGCTTTTGTCTCTACCCGCTATCATGTACTTCGTCTTAGTAGAGTTAATCGTCAAACCTATTCTCGCTGTCTCTCTCTTCAGAGAAGCGTAAGCTTCCTCCACTGCCCTACGATCGATACCGATGAGATCAATATCGTCCGCAAAACCGAGGAGCATGTTCGACCGTGTGATGATAGAGCCATTCTTGTGCACGTCTGACCTCCTAATCGCTTCTTCGAGTGCAATGTTGAACAATAAATTTGAAGAAGCATCCCCCTGTTTCAATCCATCCAAGGTCACAAATGACGTAGACACTTCGTCCGCGATCCTAATACTTGATTTTGATCCATCCAGCGTTGCGCGTATCAGCCTATTTAGTTTAGCCGGAAAACCATGTTCTGACATTATCTGCCAAAGCTCATTTCTTTTCAATGAATCGTACGCTGCTTAAAAGTCAATGAACAGATGGTGAGTCTGCAAGTTATATTCCCGAAATTTATCTAGGATCATCCGCAGGATAAACATTTGATCCGTCTTTGATCGGCCCTCACGAAAACCAGGTTGGTATTCGTCGACGAAGGACTCCTCAAGAGGTCACAGTCTGTTGAACAGGACACGCGACAGTATCTTATACGCCGAATTTAAAAGGGTAATCCCTCTGTAATTGGCACACTCCAATCTGTGCCCGTTCTTGTAGATTGGGCTTATGAGGCCATCCAACCAGCTGGTGGGCAATTCTTAATCCTCCCAAATCTTTATAATAATCTGGTGGATTGATTGATGTAGCTGCTCGCTTCCGTGCTTAAGAAGTTCGACCGGGATCTCGTCCTTCCCAGCAGCCTTGCTGTTTTTCAGCTTCCTAAGAGCCTTTTTAACCTCATCCAGTGTTGGTGGTTCTACTGCTTGACCGTCATCCATTATGTTAATCCTGTTCCTGGGTGCTCCTTCGCTGCAATCATTCAACAAATCTTCGAAGTGCTCCACCTGGCTGCCACCATTGTTTTGTCTGTCAGCAAATTTCTTTTCCGGTCATTGCACTGGCGCAGTCTTGTACCGCGCGCCATTGACAGTTGCATAAAACCTCCGCATATCGTTCCTGTCCATACTTTCCTGCGCTTCAGCAATAACACTCTCTTCGTGTTGCCGTTTTTCTGCGGTGGATTCGTTTCTCTTCTGCGTGCAACCGTGCCGAGCTTTCGATGCATGCTAAATTAGACACCAGCTAACAGACTGCTTGGTGGCTAGGTTTAGACCGGCCCAAATACAAAAATGTCGAAAAATTCCACGGGGCACCCTCTAGAATCGTGCCTTTGGATGAGAAGAACAATATGTGAATGATTCAGCTCAATCGGTTGAAAACTGAGATGGCGCAAATGAGTTGAAGGTTTGTATGGGATGTTCAGTCCAAATATATGGGAAATTGGATGACCTCCAGTCTGTCATACAGCATGCCGGTTTGGCGAGTTCGACTTGGCTCAGAATTGAAAGAATAGCAGTTGATACCCTAATGAACAACTTTGTAGAAGACCATATCATGATAAAACTTAATTTAGTTGTGGTTTTAGCCAAAGAAACCAGGATGAGGATATCTTTCCCCGTTTACTCTCGGTTGTTATATGCAGCACGTGTTGGTCGGCCGTAGCTTGCGCGCTACATCATAGCCTGCTATGTAATTCTACATTGTCTCGATACTCACCCACATGCGTGAGCAATGAAAATGAAGGACAACATAACCGCCTATGATGTATTGAACAAGTTTCGAACGGCAAACACGTGCTGCATGTAACAACCGAGAGTAAACGGGGGAAGATGTCCTAATCCTGGTTTCGTTGGCTAAAACCGGAACTAAATTAAGTTTTATCATGATATGGTCTTCTACAAAGTTGTTCATTAGGGTATCAACTGCTATTCTTTCAATTCTGAGCCAAATCGAACTCGCCAAACCGGCATGCTGTATGAGAGACTGGAGGTCACCCAATTTCCCATATATTTGGACTGAACATCCCATACAAACCTTCAATTCATTTGCGCCACCTCAGTTTTCAACCGATTGAGCTGAATCTTTCACAGATTGTTCTTCTCATCCAACGGCACGATTCTAGAGGGTGCCCCGTGAATTTTGTAAACTTTTTTTTCGCTTCATACAAATGTGGGCCGGTCTACTAGGTATGTTGAGTGGAGTGCGAGAGTAAGTCTCGGCATCATATAAAACAATTCGCTCTCACTTGTAGTTAGTGGGCACAAACGCGCGCGAGTGTGTTTTGGATTAGCATCTAAGTCGAAAGAGAGATGGTTTGTGAAAAAAGATTGTCCAGTGTGGCTTCGGAGTCAGTTTGGCTTTCTATCCTGCAGAATCATAACTTATTCTGTGGTTTAGTTGGTTAAAGCGCTGGTCTGGCGAATACGGAGTCGTGGTTTCAAAACCCACCAGAATGGGAATCTTTTCACAAATTCATCTCTCAATTTTTGTATTACCGACATTCTGTACCTTCGAATTACAAGTTTTTCTGTAAGATTTAATGTTCTGTACAATTTGTGGTATACATATCTAGAATTATTAAAACAAAACCAAAAAGATCGGGGAACTCAGGGGGACTTGATAGCAGTCAAACAACTATTGATCCACAATTAATCTCACCAATTTCCAAAAATGTAGGCTGTTTGCAAAGTTTTTCAGCACTTTTTGGCGTAGAAGTTGTCATAGAAAGACATGCGTAGTAAAGGGTTAAGATAATGGACTACCCGCTTTGCGCGCAGCCACAGTTGATCAGCAGGAGTAAATCAATTTAATTTTGTATGGCGAAATGCATCTAATTTCGAATTACTTGAAATAGAAAGCTTTTCCCGAAAAAATATTTGGTAGCCTTAATAGTGGTCACTATTGTGCACAACCACTACCAAATATTTTTTCGAATAATGTGTTCCACTTCGAGAAATTTGCCTTTAGATTGTATTCGCCATACAATATTTTTGCGATTTACTTTTAGCGATTTTTCGCGCATAGAAGCTAGCGCCACATTGGTCGATGCGGAGAGTGGGAAAACAGCCGATGTAGTTAATTCATTGACGAATTTCGCGCCAACCCTTCTATGGGGCTGGCAGCACCCTCTCAGAATCGAACGAAAATTTGTGGGCATAAACAATAGGTCTTTCTAAGCAACTTTGCATATTTTGTTTTTCGAAATTTTTCAAGAGTAACATTTGAAGAGGGCCTAATTTTTTTTCATAGATTTTTTTCAAATCGATGTAATTCAAAAATGACAAGACCCACAAAAAGGTGTTGTATGGCGGTCTATCGTGAAATTCCATAAAGTTTTTAAGAAAAATATCCAAAAAATACAAAATTAATTCCTACACTGAAAAATGAAGGTTTTAAAAATTCAAATCGATATTACAAAAAACCCTATGTTTTTAAATCGATGATTTTTTTTTTCTGGAGAAAGGTATTTCACTTACCTACATTTTCTCCAAACAATGTTGCTGTGACATGTTCAAGAGAAAAAAGTTTTTCTAACAAAAACTTTTTTCATGTCCACATTGAGTGAATATTTTTCATCGTGTTTCGTGCCAACATGGGCATATATAGGTTCAGTAGCCTCTCATCAACCAATGAAACTTTATGGATGTTTAAGAAATTGTTGAAGAAGAAATTTTGCATAATCTAACATTTATCTAGACTACCATTTGAAAAGGGCGTATTAGGGTGGCCCACACTTATATGAAAAACATAAAATTCGAAATATGACAATTCTTACCTCCTGTATCGATTGTTTTGGACTCCCAGGAGCTACGTTCAGCATTTGAGCGAAAACGAGTTAGTCTAAGGGGTGATACACAAATTATGTCACGCAAAATACGTTCTTTTTCAACCCCCCTCCCCTCCCCTCTATGTCACGCTTTGTGTATGGGACCTCACCACTGTTTGTATGGGTCGTCACGTTCTGAAAAACCTCGCCCCCTCCCCTTCTAAAGCGTGACGTAATTTGTGCATGGCCCCTAATGGGGCGCTCAACGAGCTTGAAGTTTGTATGGGAAAACTTGGCCAAATGTATGCAGAACCCTTAAGCTTTTGGTTTTTGTCGCTAGGTGGCGCTGTAAGCGTTCAATTAATAAACACATTGGTATTATTGTAGGTGACTATATGCCAAACAACTTTGTCGAAGACCCGTAAGAGATCCGTCAGTGAGGCGAAGCATTGGGATTTCATTATTGATATTCCTTTACATGTATTGGAAAAACGACAATAATGTTTCACCTCACTTTATCTAGAGTATAAATTTTTAACAGGCTTCGGATCACTTTGCGGTCTTCGATAAAGTTGTTTGGCATATCGTCACCTACAAGAATAGCTAAGGTTTTTAATTTTTTTTTTATTAATTGAACACTTGCAGCGCAACCTAGCGGCAAAAATCAAAAGCTTAAGATTTCTGCATACATTTGGCCAAGTTTTCCCATACAAACTTCATGCTCGTTGAGCGCCCCATTAGGGGTCGTGCACAAATTATGTTACGCTTTATTTTTTTTTTACTTAATCGTTTATTTACGGCTCATGCGCCATCAGGCATAACGGAGCCGGATTCATTTTGAAACTTTTTTACAATTTCATGTGACTTATTTACAAGGTTAGCTTTGGGGAACCGTAAAACTCGCGGTTTGGTCGAGGTTAGGGGGAACAATAATGTTTGAGGAAGGGATGGGATAGTGGTGCTTTTCGTTGACTCTCAGCAGCATGATGTGACGTAACTGCTGCTGGTCAAACGTAGAGTGGACAAACAACCTGTAACGATACAAACAAACGATTTTCGAAGGGACACTAGGTGGACAAGTGGAACAACAAGACGGGGGAATCAAACGAAGACTTCAGCTTGCTTTAAGAAGTCATAGACAAGTTTCATATACTCAAGATCAAGTTTACCCAACACATCTCTAATGTCTTCCTTTTCTGGTTTCCCTCGGGCCCTGAGGGATGCACATAGATCGGTTCTGGCAATACCGTATTCGGGGCATTCCCACACAACATGGTTGATATCTTGATAGCCTGCACCACAGCTACAGCGATTGCTATCTGTGAGCCCTATCCGATAGAAATGCGAGCCCAGAGAGTAGTGATTGGACATAAGTCGACACATTATTTTGATAAAATCTCGACCTACGTCCAACCCCTTGAACCACGCCGTCTTCGATACCTGTGGGAGAATTGAATATAACCACCTTCCCAATTCTCCTGCATCCCATTTTTGTTGCCAACTGACCAAAGCATGCTGACGGGCAATTGAAAAACATTCGTTGAAGGCAATATGACGGTCATAAATATCACCTTCCATAGCGCCCACCTTGGCAAGCGAGTCCGCTTTCTCATTGCCCGGAATCGAGCAATGCGAAGGGACCCAAACCAAGGTGATGTTATATGCTTGATTCGATAAAGCACTCAAAAATGATCGTATTTCGCTTAGGAAATACGTGGAGTGCTTTACCGGCCTCATTGAGCGAATAGCCTCAATTGAACTGAGACTATCCGTAAAAATGAAATATTGATCAGAGGGAAGAGAGGCGATTCGCTCTAATGCGTAATGTATAGCCGCCAATTCTGCGACATATACTGAGCAAGGACTTTGAAGTTTATGGGCGGCACTATGAAGCTCATTAAATACACCAAACCCAGTGGAATCATTTGTTTTTGACCCGTCAGTGAAAAACCTTCTGTCGCAACTGACATGACCAAACTTGCTTGCAAAAATTTTTGGAATGTGCTCCGATCGGAGCTGATCTGGGATTCCACGGATTTCTTGCTTCATGGTCAGATCAAAAGCTATAGTGGAATTGGAGAAGTCTGGGAAGCAATCACGGTTGAGAACATTCGAAGAAGGGCTAATCTCCAGAGTCATGTACGAGTAGTACACTGTCATAAACTTTGTTTGATGAATTCGTTCGATCAGCTTTTCAAAGTTATCAATTACCAATGGATTCAGCACCTCACAGCGGATGAGGAACCTTAACGACAATTCCACGAAACGATCTGATAAAGGGAGTACTGCTGCTAGTACCTCCAAACTCATTGTGTGCGTCGAGTTCATGCAGCCTAACGCGATCCGAAGACAACGATACTGGATACGCTCTAGCTTCAGTATGTGTGTTTTCGCGGCGGACTGAAAGCAAAAGCTACCGTATTCAAGAACCGACAGTATCGTTGTACGATAAAGCTTTATCAGATCTTCCGGATGGGCTCCCCACCATGTTCCGGTGAGTGTACGCATGAAGTTGATTCGTTGTTGGCACTTCTGATACAGATAATTAATGTGCTTTCCCCAGGTGCCTTTAGAGTCGAACCAGACCCCTAGATACATATGTGAAACAGATTGAGTGAGTTCCTTACCCAAAAATTGAAGCTCTAGATCGGCTGGATCACGCTTCCTAGAAAAGACAACTAACTCAGTTTTCTCCGGAGAGAATTCGATACCCAGCTTTACAGCCCAAGCAGACAAATTGTCCAGAGTATCTTGCAATGGTCCTTGCAGATCTTCCGCCTTTGGTCCGGTGATAGAAACCACGGCGTCGTCCGCAAGCTGTCGTAGCGTGCAATTTTCCACGAGACATTCGTCGATATCTCTGACGTAAAAGTTGTAAAGAAGGGGGCTTAAGCATGAGCCCTGGGGGAGACCCATATAACTAATTCGTGAAGTTGCCGAGGTTCCATGAGAGAAAAACATGTGCTTCTCAGACAACAAGTTGTACAAATAGTTGTTTAAAATCGGAGAAAGCCCACACTCGTGGAGTTTGTCTGAAAGGACATCAACGCAAACTGCATCAAAAGCCCCCTTAATATCCAAAAATACTGAACCCATTTGGTATTTTTGAGCGTAGGCCAGTTGAATTTCTGTAGAAAGCAGCGCCAGACAATCGCTCGTTCCCTTGCCTCTACGAAAACCGAATTGAGTATCTGAAAGAAGGCCGTTCGATTCAACCCATGTATCGAGCCGATGGAGAATCATCTTCTCTAGCAGCTTCCGTAAGCACGACAACATCGCAATAGGGCGGTACGAGTTGTGATCCGACGCGGGCTTCCCGGGCTTTTGAATGGCGATAACCCTCACTCGTCTCCAGTCATCCGGAACAGTGTTGCTTTCCAGGAATAGATTAAACAAATTCAACAAGCGCCTTTTCGCGACGTCTGGGAGGCTTTTGAGCAAGTTGAACTTTATTCTATCCATCCCTGGGGCAGAGTTGTTACATGACAGAAGCGCGACAGAGAATTCCAGCATCGAAAAGGGTGAATCCATCGCATTCCTTTCGGGTGGATAACGACGAATATTCGCTTGTACTTGGACCGAATCCGGACAGACTTTCTTTGCGAAATCGAAAATCCATCGAGGCGAGCTTTCTCGATCCTCATTTACCGATACCGCGTTGCGCATTCTCCTTCCCACCGTCCAGAGAGTCCGCATTGACGTTTCCCGCGATAAACCGTTGACGAAATTCCTCCAATAACCACGTTTCTTCGCCTTCACGAGATTCGTGAATTTGTTGTGAAGAGAGGAATACCACTCGTAATTCTCCCGTGTACCGCGCTTCCGGTATGTTTTAAACGCGGCGGATCTTTCGCGATAGGCTCCGGTACATTCTTCATCCCACCACAGTGTGGGGGGTCTTCGCCGTATCGAAGTTCCCGGAACCGGCCTACGCTGCGCTTAAAGAGCACTTTCGACGATTAACCCGGACAAGAATTGGTATTCTTCCTGCGGTGGAAGAACGTCGACCGACTGCTCGCCTTCGGAGACCAACTCAGCATATTTACCCCAGTCAATATGCTTCGTGAGGTCATACGCGACGTCAATCTGGCGAGCCTGACACGAATCATTGGTAACTGAAATTTTGATTGGCAGATGATCACTACCATGGGGATCCTGAATTACATTCCACGTGCAATCCAATGATAGTGAATTCGAACATATTGAGAGGTCTAACATGCTTGGAGGATCTGGAGGTTTAATTCGCGTTGCTTCCCCGGAGTTCAAAATTGTCAAATTGAAATAGTCACAGAGGTCATATATCAAGGTGGCGCGATTGTCGTCCTTGGAAGACCCCCAGGCTGTTCCGTGTGCATTAAAATCTCCCAGGATCAACCATGGCGCAGGCATAGCATAGCATATAGCCGCAAGATCTCTTCGAGATACTTTTGTACTGGGCGGGATATATACACTGGCTATACTAAAACTTTTTCCTTGAATAGTAACATGACATGCAACTATTTCAGTGCCGTTCATCGGAGGGAAATCAATTCTATAAAAGGAATGGAGCTTATTGATCCCCAAGATCACCCCTCCATATCCATCCCCTCGATCACGACGAATAATATTGAAATCGTGGAAAGAGACGTCTTTATCGGAAGTTAGCCATGTTTCACTAAGCGCAAATATGTTACAACGTGTTTTGTGAACTAAAAATTTAAACGCATCCATATTTTTAATTAGGCTTCTACAATTCCACTGTAGGACTTCTATCATATCTCCGACCTCACTGGACAAATTAGCCATCGAAAGATATGAAAGATTCAAGAATCGGCCAGTTTGAAGCCAGTTGCTTCAGAAGAGGTTTCACAAAAGGAAGTGCCATGTTTATTAAACTTCTTATAGCGGGTGAGATATTGAAAGTTTCGAAGATGATATCCACTATCCCAGAAAGAGTCAATTTTCCGGAAGGGTCGACTGGATTCTGTCGGCGTTCCTGTTGACTACTTTGTTGTCTTTTTGGATGAAAAACTGGGGCAACTGGGGTTTTAGTTGCTCCCGGAAGTGACGGAAAATCTCCAGCCGAGAATTTAAAACCTGGAGGACATACCTTTTTGGTGTTTCCGCCACTTCTTGATTTTACCAGAGGGTTTTGAAGAGCTGGTTGAGTAACAGGAACGTTTTGAGAAGCTCGCTGTTGCAAGTGCCGTTTTGCAACAGCTCGCTTCCTTTTCGTTCCTGTCTCAATTATAGTGTACTCTTCGCCACCCTCAGAGTCAGAACCTTGATCGTCATCTGGCAGGGATGCAAAGATGTTATTGTTACTTGGAGGTTGGACAGATGGAACAGCAGCCGGGGTGATATTTTTCAGCATTTCTGCATATGACCTCCTCGACCGCTGCTTCAAAGAATTTATAGAGCGTTTCTCCCGCTCTACGTACTTTGGACATGCACTGAGCTCATGGCGTGGCGTTTCGCCACAAGTTACACATTTTGGCCCCGTATTGCAGGGGCCCTCGGCATGTTGTTCACCACACATACCACAACGTGGTTTATTGCTGCAATAAGGTGCGGTGTGGCCCAACTGCCGGCACTTTTCGCAGTGCATGACCTTCGGTTCGTAGAGACGAACAGGTAAACGAAGAAGCCCAACCACGAGAACGCTTGGTAAAGGAGAGCCGGAAAAGGTCACCCTAAAGGATTCTGATGGCTTTTTTGAGCCGTCAGGTTGTGCCTTATTCATTTGGACAGCATCAAGTACTGGAACCAGTGGGACGGCACGATTTTTAAACCCACCGGCTCCACACAAGATGGCGGCACGAGTCAAATTGTCGTCAGTGACCACTCCATGGCACTCTATCTCGTGACTAGGCAGATATGTTTTATACTCCCTCGAAAAGAGTTCAGAGTTAGCAATCCTGTTTGCCTGGTCGCGGTCGCTCACAGTAACACGCAACTTGTCGCGACTTGGTGAGTCAACCTCAAGAACGCCCCGAAACGATTTCGCCAGATCTTTCGCGATTTGCAACTTGTTAAGTTTTTTTTCCGTTCGGTTTGGGCCGAAAGAAAACCAGAAAGGGACCCTTAGATCCGGGTGGGTAAGCTTTCGGACGGGGGTCCGCCGGATTGTGTGAGAGAACTGAAGAGGAAGAGGAAGAAGGGAAAGCCAGGGATTGTCTTGAGCCACCAGGCAGAACCAAATTGGTATCCGTAGACTTTTGTGCCGACAAAACTGTTCCATATTCATCATAGGGAGCGGTGTCAATAGGAACATGGGGAACCACTGGAGCAATGTGGACTGATGCTTCTGCTTTGTCAGTGATGTCCATGGCCTCGGTGTACTGGGTCTGCACAATTGGATCTTTGAACTGACGAGTTCCTACATCATCGTCAGAAGATAGCACATATTCGGGCGAACCCCCTCCGGTATCGTTAGGCTCCATTACGGAGTTTATTACAACCACTGAAGAGCGACAACAATTTCACTCGATTTATTATCACTTAATCAATTCACTTCACTTTGATAAGCCAGAAAGAAGAAGGAAAAAAACTTATTTTTGGAACTTTGGCTTCCAGCCAAATAATAATGTGATTATTAAAATAATAATAATAATAATAATAATAATAAGAAAAAAGAAAAAAAATACTATCGTAATAATATTAGTTTATATGTGTACGAATAATGAATAAAAATATTAGTTCAAAGAGCAAACATATTAAGCCCGTAGTTCTGCGTCAACTTAATTCAATTTACTAGCACTACGTGAGCAAAAACAACAAAAAAAATAATGATAAAGGGTAGGGAAAAAAACGAAAGAAAAAAAAATAATTGGGAACCACTACTGTTGAACAACGTCAGAGGGGAAAGAGGGGGACTTGCGGGCGAAAAGAATTATCAAAATTATTGTTTACCTACAACGAAGAGATGCGTCGTGTATTCTGTAGGCTGTTTTGTGGACTTCGTTCTGCTGTTGCTCCTTGTGTGTAGATATCTGGAGCAACATTTGAAAAGGGCCCAAGAGGTCTTGTGTCTTTTTTCTAAAACGCTCCGTAGGGCATAACAGCAACCCGCCCACGCAAATGAACACCGTTATCCGAAAGATCGATGTTTGCTTTATCTGATAACGGTCTTAGTTTTTGTGAATAAGCTGAGGGGGGCTCAGGAGCGACGTGTGAAGTCATTGTTTACCAATGCTTGTATGCCCTTTTCAAATGTTGCTCCAGATATAGCACAGCAAACCATCAAACAATGCGCCGAACCACAATGATGACGATGATGACGCGACGGTGACCTTCGTTTGGATGTTCGTCGTCGTCGTCGCTTATATGAAATGATGATTGTGATAGCGGCTCGTTGGACCAAATTGCAAAAATGATAATTTGGCGGATTTGGTTCCGGTTTACAGCTGATCCACAGAATTATGTCGTGGATAGCTTCTTCCTGCGGTGCACTTGGGATCGCGAGACTTCGAGCAAAAACCCACTACGTTGTGGGGGAAAAAGCTTGAGAACGCGTAATGGAGCAGAAGCGGGAAGCGGCTTCACTCTGCGGCTGCACAACTAGAAGTGATGTTGTTACGCTTTAGGAGGGGAGGGGGGTTTTGCAGAACGTGACGACCCATACAAACAATCGTGAGGTTGCGTGACATAATTTGTGTATCACCCCTTAGACTAAATCGATTTCGCTCAAATGCTGAACGTAGCTTCTGGGAATCCAAAACAACTGATGCAGGAGGTAAGGCTTGTCATTTTTTTAATTTTATGTTTTTCATATAAGTGTGGGTCACTTCAATATGCCCTTTTCAAATGTTAGTCTAGATAAATATTAGGTTATGTAAAGTTGCTTCTTTAACAGTTTTTTGAACTTCCATAAAGTTTCATTGGTTGATAAGAGGCTGCTGAACCTATATATGGCCATGTTGGCACGAAACACGATGAAAAATATTCACTCAATGTAGACATGAAAAAAGTTTTTGTTAGAAAAACTTTTTTCCCTCAAATATGTCACAGCAACATTGTTTGGAGAAAATGTAGGTATTTGAAATACCTTTCTCCAGAAAAAAAAATCATCGATTTGAAAACATAGGGTTTTTTGTAAGATCGATTTAAATTTTTAAAACCTTTATTTTTCAGTGTAGGAATTAATTTTGTATTTTTTGGATATTTTTCTAAAAAACTTCATGGAATTTCACGATAGTCCGCCAAACAACACTTTTTTGTAGGTCTTGTCAGTTTTGAGTTACATCGAGTTGAAAAAAATCTATGAAAAAAATTAGGTCCTCTTCAAATGTTACTCTTGAAAAATTTTGAAAAACAATATATGCAAAGTTGCTTAGAAAGACCTATTGTTTATGTCCACAAAGTTTCGTTCGATTCTGAGAGGGTGCTGCCAACCGTTGGTCGAGTTGGCGCGAAATTCGTCAATTGTATCTATAGAAATACTTCTTTACTTGGTATCAAAGTCGATATGATTATAAATAATTGATTTTGTCTGACATAACATGTTTTATTACCTACAAATTTGATTTATTAACCTTCCGTAACTCGCGCGGTTGACTACCTGCGTCAGCACCACACTAATGCTGAGTACAAAAAGCGAGATTTTTTCAACGTGTTGTACAAAATACAACAGCGCGATCGCTCGAAGGTTAAAAAAAAGAACGTTTGTGTTTTTGTACTGGCGATGTAAAGCTCGGCGCGAATTTTAAATATCTAGGTATGCGAACCCTGCTCAAAATGTGAACGTCACAAGAATTATTTGTTCATAATCGAATTTTCAATTTTTATCTTTACGTCATAGTTTGCTACAAAATATGCCTACGCCGACATATACATGATCGGACAACTAACAAGCTTAGCATCGTCCTAATAATTGCTTAAATAGGTTAAACATTGAAAAGTTTCAATCTATATAAAAATGCAGTGGCATACGTGGGACCACGCCTAACTTGCGAACGGAGGGTCCGATTTGGGTCGTCTTAGTTTTGTTCTATTAGTTTTCACCCAAGGAAGCTTTATGAGGCATCAAACATGGACAAATTAAGAGTTTTTGAGAATCGAATTTTCATACATTTTGAACGGGGACTTGAACTTGGCTAAAGACTTGATACGTAAAAAAAACGCAGTAGGCAAGACAAAGTTTGCCGAGTTATGAATTATTTACATATTTTTTAAAATTTTGCGTATTTAATGACATGGAAACTGGTCAAAGTCTACGCTCCATACAAATTTTGAAATTTTTGTATGAACAAAAGACGTGGGAAGGGAGGGGGGTTCTGTGATGGCCATATTGTGGCCTACGAGGTTTATGAACAGCCCTTCAGCATGACTGCCAGATTGTTTTTTCGATTTCAGGGGCGTTTCTGGGTCATTCCAGGTATCAGGATGTTTCAAGGGTTTTCAGAGGCGTTCCAAGTGTGTCTCATGGAGTTTTAGGGAGTTGCGGAGAATTCAAGGGCATTAAAGGGATATTCCAGGGGTTTCAGTGGTATTACACAGAGTTTCATGAGCCTTCCAGGGGATTCCTGGGGGTTTCAAGGGATTTCAGTAGCGATAGTGGTGTAGAATTTTAAGGTTGTATGAGTGCTTCCGGGACCTGTTTGTGATTGTAGAAACAAATGAAGTTTCTAACGCTGTATGGATTGATGGAATTTTATTTTATCGATAAACTGTAAGAAAGAACACAGAAATGTGTATAACTTCAGAATAAATAAATTCTCAGTTTAAAATTCATCTATGCGGTTTTATTGCTTGAAACATGCGTCAGTTTTGTGCGTGTAGTGTTAACAAAAGCTCCTTCCAGGGACAACTGAATGAGATGCAGAGGTCACAACATAGTTACAAGAACTGGAAAGTGTCCTTTACACTTTTATTGTTTCAAATAACATTTCCATTGTTATTTCATTAAAAAATATCGTACTTTCGATATGTATCCATGATCCAATCGTTAACACTGGTATAACCTAAACTGTTAGCATGACAGCCAGATTTTTTTTTTCACTTTACTTAATAATGCATTTTAAAGGGTTTCGGGGGCGTTCCAGGGATGTTCCAAGGGTTGAGGGCTTCAGGATCGAACCAGAGGTTTTCCAGGGTTTCAATGGCATTCTTTGGGGTGTTCTAGTGTTCCGGATCATTTTCCGAATGCCATTTAGTCGAAAGGGTCATTTGGCCGAATGCAGTTTCGTCGAAAAATGAATGATGAACTTAATTGACCATGCCACTGTTCCCCATCTCAGAATACCTCGAACTAACGGCCTATGATTCAAAAAAGGAAACATCTTTAATAAAATATTGGCTGTTTCAACGCCAACTAATCCCTAAATATCAAAACTACATAGAAAGAATAGCCTACGATTAAAAGAAAGAAATACTTCTCATATTGGCAGATAGAATGTCAAAAACTTCCGCTAAATTCTTTTGATCATGATCCAGCCAAACGACATTCGGCCAAACGGCATTCGGCCAAATGGCCGGACACTGTCCTAGAGAGATGATGAGGGGTATTTCAGGGCGTTCCAAGAGCGTTCTAAATGGCTTTAGGTTCGGTCAAATAGTTTTCAAGGGAATCCATAGGCGTTCCAAGAGTTGGGAGCGGTCCCAGGGGGTGTTCCAGGAGTGTTCTAGGGGCTTTCAAATGTTTTCCAGAGAGATTCAGGGGGTTTCGGAAACGTTCTAGGGGTATACACGGGGTTTCAGTGGCTTTCAGATGGTCCCAGGGGTGTTGGAATAGGTTCATGGGCGTTTCATGATGTTTCAGAGGCGTTCCAAGGAGATTTCAAGGGATTTCAGGAATGTCCAGGGGTGTTCCTAGGTGTTTTAGGTGGTTTCAAGGGCATTCCAGGGGATGTATTCCTGATATAATCTGAAACGCTGGAATAGCTTGAAATCCTTCTAAAAATTTCCTCAAAGCTTCCTTGAAATCTCTCTGAATCCCTTGAAACAGTGTTGCAAAGGTTCAACACGTTCATGTGAACATTATCCAACAAATCTTTTCAGTCATTTTTGCTTCTAGTCATGTTTAACCCTAGTCGTGTATTGGGGTCATTATGACCCCTAAACGTACACTCCCGTTCAAAAGTTTGGGGTCACCCCCTCAAAAACATGTCTTTTTTTAGGCCCATATATCCGCCAATTTGCGTCCGATTTCAAAACCCTAGGCTTCATTCAAAAGATAATAAGTCAAAGAAACTTTGAACATGATTTAAAATAAACTTTTTCAAAAAATTTTGTATGTAAACTTAACCCAAAGTTGTCAAATTTTCTAAAAAGTGAATATAAATTTACGTCAGTGTCGCTGGAAGTTGGGTCGACCAAATTTTAAGATGAGAGCGGTAATATGACCCATTTTCTATTAGCTTTCAACTGCTTTTTACAGAACTTAGCTAAAAAATCTAGAAAACATGTTATTAAGTAAATTAATCCTTGATGTCATCGACCAAAAGTTTGGGGTCACCCCTCAAAATGCTGTATCGGCCAAAAGTTTGGGGTCACTATCGTAAAACATGGAAAAGTGATTTGTTGATATCTTTGCCATTTTTCATTCAATTTTAATTCTTCTTGGCTTATTTGAAACAAAATGAATGATACTTACTGCATAGACATTGAACCACACATATTTGTTGAAATTTACATACTAAAACTTAACGTAAAGTTGCCTCATTTTTTGAAGCGTGGTAAAATGTGCTAACTTTACATAACATTTTTATATACAAAAATCGTTAAATACGTTGAGTTGAAGACATCAAACGTAAATTTAGTTAATTATCTTTGAAATGAGCCAAAAATAATTAAAATTGAACTATAGATGACGAATATATCACCAAATCACTTTTCCATGTTTTACAAAAGTGACCCCAAACTTTTGGCCGATACATCATATTGAGGGGTGACCCCAAACTTTTGGTCGATGACATCAAGGATAAATTTACTTAATAACATGTTTTCTAGATTTTTTAGCTTAGTTCTGTAAAAAGCAGTTGAAAGCTTATAGAAAATGGGTCATATTACCACTCTCATCTTAAAATTTGGTCGACCCAACTTCCAGCTACACTGCCGTAAGTTTATATTCATTTTTTAGAAAATTTGGCAACTTTGGGTTAAGTTTACATACATTTTTTTTGAAAAAGTTTCTTTTAAATCATGTTCAAAGTTTCTTTGACTTATTATCTTTTGAATGAAACCTAGGGTTTTGAAATCGGACGCAAGTTGGCGGATATATGGGCCTAAAAACATGACATGTTTTTGAGGGGGTGACCCCAAACTTTTGAACGGGAGTGTACACTAGGTCAGCGAGGTGAGCGCAAGCTGATGTACGAAGAAGGTTAGAACGATTTCAGTCAACAAAAGCTCTCTTCAGTTGAGAAATGATTTCTTGTCATCTGAATGAATTGTCTCTCAAATGACTAGCTGGGCACAAAATATGAAAAGCTCGGAAAAAATCCATCAGACTGAAACATGTCGGGTCAAATTTTATCGAATTCTGGACCACTGTTGGACACAGAAAAACATGTTTTTCTGTTTAAACAAATCAATGATAGGGTTATACATCATCAATCACGAACAAAAACTTGAATCGTTCAACAATTACATATTTAGCGAGAATCGCCCAACATTAGGATGAGCTAGCTTAAGGAAGCGTCCAACATTTGGACTTCCTATGCAAATGTTCTATTTTCTCTTAATAGAATTCAAAT